>NC_044308.2:79068223-79118223 GCF_007474595.2 Lynx canadensis
CACCTGCCATTATAAGGAATCTAGATATTTTGAGGTTCTATTGTCTTCCAACATCTCCGTTTTTATAAATGTGTCCGAGAAGTGGTACAATTTAGTGCTGCACTTGATTGAAACACATCTTTTCAATTTGTGAAATCTTGGAATCACTTGCTCCATATTTCCTAACCCATGATACTGCCAAATACTTGGATCTATTAGGATCGATAAATATGACTCACTTTATGATTGAAGGGGGAGGGAAGGAACGGATATACGGAAAACATAAAATAACATGCCTCCATAAATTTGGTTAACTTTGCTGCCTGGCATTCTTAGAGTTGTCTTTGTTCTGTTCAATGCTAATTTTTATTATACTGAGCTCGCAGAAATAGGCATCTCAGAACCAGTGCTTAATGCATTTCATCCTTTTGACACTTCTAGGGGAAAATGCAGTTTTGAAACTATCTCCTATCTCTTCTTTTCCTAATCGGATTCACCCCACACTCCCCACCCCATCCCCTAAATACGACCAAATATTGACTGACAGCTTGAAAGTGCTAATCGACTCATTCCCAATCATATGTGTTCAATATGTTGGCTTTAAAAAAAAATTAGGAGCCCAAATCTTTCATCTAATATCATTGCTCAATAGACAGACAGAATTTTAACCAGAGCAAATTCAAGTACAGCTTTCCGACCAGCCAAACCCAGGAGACAGGCAGGAGGTCTGCCCTCCCCAGCCGTTCTTCTGTCTGCATTAGCCATCCTTGCTCAGGCTCCATCGACCTGTCAGAGCCGTCACAGTGATTGACTGCCCCGGCAGATGTGCTGCTATAACAGGTAACTTGATCATCCAGACCCATCTGTCTCTAAGTCCTCTTCAATTCACACTTTGAAAAATATTAGAGGTTGGGAGGGGTTGGATCCTTTGTTGTGATTAAAAAAAAAAAAGTAGGCTATCTGTATTTCACAAAAGGTTATCCTCTCGTAAGTGAATGGAGATATATAGTATTTGTGCTCTTTAGGGAGATGAGCTGCTCCTAGGGCATATTACTACCAACATTTTACATGGGCCAATGAGATCCGAGGGAATTTGAAAACCTGATTTCCAAAACAAAATCCAAAGTTAAGGACCAATTTTAAAGAACAACCATGATAATAATAGAATGATGTTTCAAAGATAACAGTTTCCGAGCGAGTGAAACAGATGGGCTGGTTGCGTAGAGAGAAAGGAGGGGAACCTCATGTGATGGGAGCAATCCTGTGTCTTCTCTTCAGTGCCCACAGCCTGGCAAATGTTGTGACATCATTAAGCTGAATTGCTGATTTCAAATGGGTCTGGAACAAGAATGGGCAGGGGTAACTCAAGCTTCATGCTGAAATGCAGTTAACTAATTTACTAGTGTCACTATTTCTGATAATTACTTTTCACCAAAATATTTTGCTGTGCTTGTGTGCAGAGGATTTCATTCTACAAGTCAACACCCCAATGTGGAGCTGTTCAGTATCTATCAACAGCTTCTATTAAGAGAGAATATAATCCTGGTGAGATCAGAGGCTAACGCTTTTCTATTTCTCAGTAAACTCTATTGCCTACTCACTATCAAGGGATGAACACTGGCTGAGAATGACATGGCTCAACATCTAAGGGGAAGTAACACAGTGAAGCAAAGAAAACAAGGTAAAATCAATGACAACTGACAAGAAAGCAAGTGAACTCATTTTTTTTTTCAAATGAGACGCATAAAAATATGCTAAGTATGCAGTGATACTTGTACAACCTGAAGATGCAAATAAATGAACCTGGAGAAAGATTGAGACAAAGCTACTCATTTCTTAACAGGACTCCCTTACGGGTTCATTGGAGGCTAGCCCACCACCACACAAATCACCTTGGAATTAGAATATGCCAATATTCATACTACTTCTGCAAACCAAAAGCAAACAATACATACATTTCCCCAAAGCTCTCTTTCTCGGCTAAGGGATCTAGATTGTGTTCTGGTCATAGTTTGGCACTCTAATCTACCAGCCAGATTCCATGGCCTGATTTAAGATTCTTCATGGAAATGAACATACTCTTTTCCCTTCGGATCAGAGATAGAAATATAATATGTTATTATTTTCAATAGAAATATAATATGTTATTATTTTCAATTAACAGTAACTCTTCTTCTCCCCCCCCTCCCTTTTTCTGGCCTGAGGGAGTTCAATTTTGCTATTGATATTGCTTGAAAAGGCAGTGAGTGGCAAACAGTTGTTTGGTTTTAGTAAAGCTATTTATTGCATGCTTCAAACAGTTATTTACCACATAAAGCTTTGGGTGATTAATTCAGCTAGCAGTGCTCACTCTTCCCCTCCGTTCCTCCATTCCAACCCAAAGTGAAAAAAAAGTCATATATTTGAAACACAAATCTGTCCAAAATTTCGTATGAGCTGAGAACACGATGACACAATTAAAAAAAAAAAAATCAACAATGTCCTCATGAAGTTATATTTAAGAGAGTTTACCATTTTTATAATAAAAAGTTAAATAAAGGGGAAGTGATCACTATTTTAGCAGTGTTTGCCATTGCATACTGTGCAATTATTTGCTCTGAAGTCCTTTTAGACGGAGTGGTATTTGCAAGCCACAGAGATCTTCAGCACTTGCGTGCCATGAAATCAGATCTGTAAGTATTCCTGATATGGAACAAGAGATTCTTTTTTAAACTCTTGCATTTTCATCTACTTCACATCATAGGACTCACATTCTTAAAAAACGACTGAAGATTTTTCTTATTTCCATGTGGTTCCTGCTTTCTAAATTCTGTTGCTTGTTTTCTCCTTGGAGTTCTAAATGTTGCTTTAACATCTTTAGGTGTGATATAGATAGATTTAGAGTGATGTAGTTAGCAAGTCTCAAGCTGCAGCTTTTAAATACATTTGAAAACCTTCTTCTGAAGGAAAACAAGACACTCTTATGGGAAAGTTACACTTTATTTTGGAGGCATCTCTCGCAACTTTTCTTTCCAAACATGCTGAATTTACTATGACTATTATTAACACATGTATGTAATTAATCTTCTATTGCATAAGCTTTTTCATGTACAAGGCTAGTTTATGCTTTGGACAGCATGATGACTAAATTTTTAAAAGGGGGATGAAGGTCCATTTTCCAAATCAAATTCAGTGGAATGTTCGAGAAAGGGCCCCTTTACATGGGTTTACACCATATGATGTGTTGATCCTGTTGGGCACAAGTTGCCTTTCTGTGCTCTACCATGTAACTATCGTCCTGCATTCATCTCCACCCTGCCCTTGGAACTTTTCTTCAACTAATTATATCCATAGAAAGAGTTCAGTGTAAATATGGTTTTAGCAGTTTATAACAAGAAAAGTGGTTTCCACTTATTTTAAATTCAAGTTCTGTATATTCAATTACTGTTAGCAAGCACTCCACCTACTGGCTCACATGATGCCAAGCAAGCAGACCAGGATGGGAAGCAAATCGGCAGTAAAGGATATTTTCAACTCTGCCGACATGAAAAGGATTTCAACTTCCAGATTGTCAACCAGGAGGATCAAGCATTACTCTGATTTGCTGCTCACAAGTGTGAGGACGATTCTTGGTATTGTCTTGACCAAGTGACAATGCGATTGTGAAGAAGATTCACAAGATCAGTGTGGTGTACGAGGGTGGGATGGCTCAATGAGAGGTGGATTTTTGTAAATACAACAAAGAGGGGATCATATCCCAGAGCCTAAAAATGCCTTGTATGCATATTTAGAGCAAATATATATGCGCATAAGCATAGGTATAAAAAGTATTTTTGTTTTTAAAACATTCTTAAAGAAAACAGGAGTTTCAAAATGAGTTAGGATCATAAACATTGCATACGGCTACTTCTTGTCCACTGAGATGTCGATTTTAAAAATGTAATATTGCAGTGGCAAGAGTAAAATAAATGCCTGAAAAATTCCTTTAATCACTGCCCCCACCTCCATGAACTTTTTAGCTTAGTAGTCTTAGTAATGAATAATTATATGACAGAGAGAGATTAATTTTAGGCATTGATAGTGAAATCAAGAGAAATTGAACCAGCTCTGTTCCACAATGTCAACATAAGGTATAAATCATAACTTTCTGCCTACCCCACCCACTCACCCACCACTACCCATCTTGACATCTTTTTTTAAGTACAGATTACTATGTAATTATTGCCACTGTGCCCATATTACGGTATGTTTGAATATGGCAATAAACAATATGGCAATTAATGTGAAATAATACAAGAGCAAATCAAGGCACACAGGCTAGATATAGAGGCAAAGCAGCAGGAACGTTGAAAATAACCTTAACAGGCTGTTGATGTGGAAATGCTTTCCCTAATATTGTCGCAGGGTGTTACTGTGAGCAGAGCTAGAAGAAAGAAATGCTAAGGGGAGAATGTCTAACTATATGAAAGGTTTCTTGGGGTCAACTGTAGCTTATCGCCAACTTTCCATCTTCTCCAGGATTAATGAAGCATCATCATATGCTTTCAATACCATGGGAAGGTCTCCTGACTCCAGAAACTCTTGAGGTTTGCAGCTAAACCAGGATACAATATGGCACTAAGTAATAGAACCTATTCTGGGCTGATGAATACTTGTGCACTGATACTGGAATAGCTTTATAACTGCTTTAGTAAGAGCCCAGTAAACTGCTTCCCAGATGCATGAATTTCTCTTTTGGCTTTGCAAAGGAAGTGTTCACAGTTAAGGAGGAAAAAAAAAATCAGTTCCATTAAGCATTTACCCTGCAAAACAGAGATTGAGGAATCTTAGCACATGACGACACAACAAAATTTACCTGACCCTTCCAAGCTAAGGAAAACAAGACAGAAGGTCCTCTCGTGAGGCTGTATCGTATATATGTTCTGAGGCTGTGCTGCCCATATGTTCAATAGGACTGTTGAATCTCAAAGTTATAATAATTTGCAACGAGGTGCCAGAACCAATTATTAAATATCATATGATCCAACAGAGATGAAATAAAAATATACAGGGTCGATTTTACTGGCTTTGACTATTATAAGGCATTTAAAGTACTTTGAATTTACAGTGTAACTTGAGGGTTGTATTAACGACTTCCTTATGCTAGAATTTTGTTCCCAGCTGAATATCATAAGCTAAATGCAGATGGCATATTTTTCCAAGGACAAAGGGAGTCTTGGCCTTATCCTTTCTTTTTGATTTGTATATCAACTCAAGAAAAGGAGCTAGGCTATTATGATATCTTCCACTAATGTAAACCTTTATTCAAAAGCGCAAGTGACAGCCAAAAGTACAATTCAAGTGAGAAAAAAGGTAGTTGTGATAGTATCACAGAATGATACGATCTCAGCCAAATCGCTGCCTATGATGTAGAAAAAGGAGCTTCTTAGTCTTCCGCATAAACAGTTGCAATTTATTTACCATGACATCTCTAAAGCATGAATGAGTAAATATTTTAAATACTGGTTCTGATCTCAAAGCCAAGGTCAGTTCCTTCTCCCCGATTGCTGAAGTTCTACCCTTAGCGAAATCAAAGGCATGTGGATTGGTGGTTTGCCTCCAGCAAAGCAAGACAGACAGAAGATGAAGGCGCCTCTTGGGTTCTTCCTGCTACTGTTATTTCAAAAGTATTAGTAAAGGTTTCAGTTAAGTCCTCAGAATCAAAAGAAGATTGCTCTACCCTAGGAACTTATTGCCAGAACAAAACCATCTCTCTGAGTAGATTTTCTTGAGAATCAAAGTTGAAAAGCAAGCTCCTATAGTTTTGTAGAAAATAGAAAATTTATGGCCTCTTCTTCAATCTCAGCGTAGTGTATCTGCTAAGTCCTCAGTGTGATCACTTTGGGAGATTAAATACTCAGTCTTCCCTCAGTCACCGGAGCACTGCAAGCATAGGACCATGTTTGTCTATGTATGTTTACAGCACCTGTCAGTCGATACATGAGAAACAAGAAGAGTAATGTAAACTGATCTCCCCCCTTTTGCTGAATATTTAATGCAGTTCACCAGAAAGAAAAGCACAAACATTCTACTTTTCCAATGCTTGTCTTCCATACCCTCTTCTAACATTCTCTGGGGAGAGGTGGGTTTCGATCTTGGTCAAAGCAAGTACCCATTTACTTCAGAATCTTCACTGTCTTGTCTCAGCTTCCTTCCTGTCTCCTAAAATGAAATTTATTTTATTTTAGCCACCTCTGAGCAGACTTGTGTGTATATATTTTCAGATAAATTGGATTGCCCATATGGATTTTTAAATCAGTTTTCGGATCAAATTCAGAAATATGTAAACTGTTGTGTTGTTGGACCAGGCAGGAGTAGAACATATCACTCAGATGAAGATCACCCAGGACTATAAAGTGATCTTTAAATGAGAAAACTAGAGTGTAAGTCAATTAAAGTGACCAATAATGGGAAAACAAGTGCCCATTCCAAAGGCAATTGTAAGACATTTAACCCACGGAAAGTTGCATCATACATTTTTATTAAATTGAGGCTATATTCACACTTACTGTGGTTTGAAATGTGAACTAATATTTTCTATCTTTGGTTTCCTTGCTTTAAGATCTCTTAATGTACAGAAGATGTAATTCATAATATCATATGACTGTTTTAAGTTTGCAAGTTACTGTCTCCAAAGTTATAATTTAATATAAATCAATAAATGCCCATTAAACTACTGTGCTCTCTCATAAAGCAGTATCTGACTTGAGATTAGTGTAACAAGACCCTGGGATTCCTAAAACCTTGATTCTTTGTATTTAACCTTATTTACAACATAACACATCCAATTTTAAAGAGCACTATCATCTAGCACAATATAAAGTATTAGCTTTCAAAGATGCATTCAATCCTATTTAAAAGCTCAGACCCTCTGTTTTTCCATACTCTTTGTAACGAGGGAAAGGGAAAAAGATTAAGGTCCAAATAACAAAAACAAAAAACAAAAACATCCCACAATTATGCCTACTCAAATCCTTCCTGAAAGATATACAAAAATGATATTAGTAACTCTTAAAATAGTTTGTAGAAATTCTGCAAACTAATGGAATTTAGGGAAGAGGAAAAAGAAAACCTCCATAAATCTAAAAGGCATAAAAGGATTGGTGAAAAAGATCTCCACCTGCTCTCCAAATGGAGGTCTTCACAAGGACAGGAAAGGTAATGCCAGGTACCAACAAAAAAACAAAAACAAAAACAAAAACAAAACAAAAAAGAAAAGGGAAGAGAAGAAAATAGAAAAAAAAGAGAGAAAATGTATTAAAACTCTTGGCTGAACGACTGCACTAATGTCATTGGGGAGATGTTAAACTTCAAACTGACAGCTTGAAAACTGCGACATGTCTATACATTAATTTCTTAATATCTGACGGTATTCTAGTTTTGCTCTGGGCCACTCTGAAGGGTGTGACTTCCTTTCAAGCTATCAGTTTCATTTCTCCTGGCAGGTAATCCCCCATGAATGAAAACAAGTGTAAATGTGAAAAGGGTTAGGATAAAATATAGAATGTCATATAGTTTTGCCATTTCATGCCATCATGTTTATTAGTAATATTCAGTGTTTAACCCCATGAAAGACACAGTGCTAAGTGCTTTCAGTGTATTATCACATTAAATTCTCTCAATAATCTCAGAAGATATTTTCCAGCCCATTTCTCATATGAGGTAGTTGAGACATAGGAAGGATAAATGAGTTGCTACAGTTCACGGAAGGAACAATGGCATAGAGATTCTTACACAAATATATCTAATTCGCACATTCATGCTCAAAAGTCTACTCTGTGGCTTCTCATAAATTTCACCCCTTGAGAATTAACCATGTAGTTTTGAAATTGGAAACATCACATGGTGAATGAAGGCACATCATTTACTTCCCAGAAACGGGAATGAAGTCACAAGAGGACAACTTGTAAGTTTTGAGGCTAAAATGAATTAGTACCAGTACAGCATGTAACACATAAATGTTATCCCAAAGTGTTACACGTTATTGTTATTGTTGATAGCAAGGCCTTACCAAATGATAATGGACTTCAACTTATACAGTTCATGTAATGAAAATCAACTCAAGAGAAAGATACAATGACCAGGAAGGGGAAAATAGCTGAATGATGGTACCACCAAGTCCTTTCATTTTATCTCCTACATTTTCATCCTGGAGCTCAAGAGGACCATGGGGTCATGAGGCGTGATTCATCCTAGGTAGGTTGATTGTGTTGACAGGAAGGCAGAAAACAACACCTCAGTTTTTACTTACGCCAATACTACACTGAACAGACAGAAAACTTGAAGAGCCATCTTTTCTATTAAAGCATTCAATTCAAGAACAACAGACAACAAGGATTTATGATCTGCTGAGGTTTCTTTTTCTTTTATCTTTTTCTTTAAGCAGAGAATAGTTGGTGTCTATTTTGGGGTTTTATTTAATTAGCAATCAAGAAATTATCTAATTCTATTTCTCTTGGTTTGTGTCTCACAACTACCATCAACAATGTGTGTATGTATTTGTTTTAAATTAAATCTAAGGCAAAAATGACTTCAGTTTAATTAAAACAATAATACAAATGACTATCTCACTTAGGTAAAGCAGAAATGAAAAGGTGTTTTTGCATATGAGGTGGAATAAGGTGTTTTTGCATAAATAAAAAGGAAATTAAGATCCTAAGTTTAACAAATGGTACTGAAACATACAATTTTCTAAGAAATGATATTGAAAAATACTTGGTAAGGCAAAAAAAAAAAGAGATGAGATGACTGATAACTTGAAATAGCTTGAAAATTTAAACTTGCTGATCTTTTTTGAACATTCATTTGTCTCCTTAACATTCAAAGTTTGGTCAAAAAAAAAGAGAAACCACAGTGGATTCTGTTCATTTTGGAGAAATAAGAGGTCTCAATTTCTTCTGGTTACAGAAATGTTGTGGAAACCAACATTTGGTGCTCTTACTTCAAAAGTAGATTAGGCAAGTAACTATGAAAACGTGAATTCTAAGTGATGGAATGTTGCTAGGCCATGGAGAATGACCTGGTGTGCCACCTGCCATCTAGTTGTTACCACCTCCTGGGAATTACAGATATTCTACTTAGTCACAGGAGAGTACAGAGACAGTGAACCAGACACTTTGTTATACAAGAGGTCCTTGCAGATCTAAGTAACAGACGTAATTGGTCCTATATTTGATTAAGAGCTTTGTATGATTTAGTTAAACAGGTATTTTCAACATTATGTAACTCAGAGAGGGAGTTTTGGCAAACAATTTAGATTTTCCAAATGAGTATAATGGTATTTTTGAAGTTTCAGATGTTTAGAAGGATGTTAGTCTAAGTGATAAATATTGTCTCTAATTGAACTGGCTATATATTTATGACATAAAAAGCTTGACTTTGGGATGTCCAAGGTTCAAATAAGAACCATTTCTCCCTATAAAATACTAAATAAAGACGCATGCTATATATCATTATAATTATTAGAAAATCCAAAACACCTAAGATCCTTGGTAATAATTATTTTCTAAGTTTATTTATTTTGAGAGAGAGAGGCAGAAAGAAAGAGGGGAGAGAGGGAATCCTAAGCTGGCTCTGCACAAACTGTACAGAGCCTGATACAGTGCTCAAACTCATGAACTGTGAGATCATGACCTGAGCTGAAAGCAAGAGTTGGGTGCTTAACTGACTGAGCTACCCAGGCACCACCACCCCTGCCCCGGTAATAATAATTATTTATGTCAGTGACAAGTGATATAAACCAAGAACTTAGTTTTTGAAAAAACTTCAGACTAGATTGCCTTTTTTTACTCAAAATTAGAGATATTACTAAAAAAAATATTCTCAAGTGTCCTTCCCACTCCAGTCAACCAACCAACCAACCAACCAACCAACCAACCAATATAACTAAGACATGGCTTTTGGATTGTGGTCTGTGTTGGACTGTCCAAGGGCTTTATGTGACTTGATCAATGTAGGTTAATCAGTAAGCAAAATGATTTTTTTGGAAGTGAGAATTCAGTTAATCATCAACAAATTAAAACATCTTATTGACCTTAAAATACTCAGAAAATACTAACTGTAGGGGTAAATGACACAGATACTGTTTGTCTGGAAGATGAAATCTTCTAGCTCTGTGTATGTCCATACAAGATTGTTTAATTTCTTAGACCTGTGTTAAATGAGGAAATAAATAAGCATATGGAAACAATGTTCCTTGATTTACTAACAGTTGGACTAATCATCACACAGTTAAAAAGTGAAAAATTCAACCAATTATCTCATATTTATATCTATATCAGTATCTGTATAACTATATCTATCTATATCTTCAGATGTTTGGGACACATAGGAATAGTTTACTCTGTTTGGCTCTTCTATATTGCCAATAACCAATCGGACCAATATTAATCCAATCAATAGAAAATACTGATTTAATAGCTGCAAGTGTAACTAGGGTAATAAAATGTGAATTTAAAAAATATCAAAGCAGGATAGTTACTACAACTTAGACCATATGTTTTTGCTATATTAAAACTCATTTGGTGTAAAAGGTATGTCCCATCCTTCTAAATAGGAAAATTGAAAGTCTTTTAAGGAGACGCTATATTATACAGATCTTTTGGTTGACTTCAGATTGAGTAATTAATAAACTGCTTGACAATATGCATTAGAAAAAAATACTGAGTTAATACTTTTTCCTTCCACACAAGTCCATACAGTCTCATTTATTTTGAGAACATATATACAGAGTGCCTACATATTGGAGCGTTGCTTGCTGTCTGGTACTTAGCATTCAGTATATACTTACTGAATTAATAAATGCAGGCATAAAACTAATTATATAACTAAATGTATACTTATTTCTGAAATTTTTAACTAAAGGTGCTTTTTTGACCTTAACAATCTCACACATGGCTAAATAATTATGGTCCCTTAGAATATAAGGTATGACTATAGTGATTTCTCATTTTTAATAATTGATTTTATTGATAAAATAATATATGTGCTTCATGCAGAGAGCCGATGCTGCATTTCATTTGTTAAAAAAAAAAAAAGGAAAATGTATTCTTATTCCCTATTCCCTGAGTCTAAAACTAGTGTGACGCTCCAGCAGATCCAGTTACTTTATTGTTAATTTGGGTTACATAAAAGGTAATCAATATATTTTAATTCCAAAGACTGAGTTCCCTGAAAAAAAATCAATAAAAAATATCATTTTCAATGCCATTTAATTTACATGATTTGACTATCCAGCTATTCTACAGTTATGTTTTGTTTTTATTCAAAGGGTTGAATGCTGTGTTTTGTTTTCAACAGATGTGACTTTGAGTGCACTGGAGAACAATTTATGCATTGGGCTTAGAATTTTAAATGAACATACCATCTAATGGTTTGCCCAGGATAAGCAGTCACTTTAAAAAGTAGTATTGAAAGCAATAAAAATTACTTAAAGGATCAGTTACATCTAAAATGATGAAATCAATAACAATATTTTCTGTGGGATTCTTTCTCTCTGATAAGCGAAATCTTTGCTTAAAAGCTGCATTAAAATTTAATCACAATCTGTGTGCTTTAGCAATTGATAATTTCTGGACAGCTGTCTTCTGCTTTGTTTAAGTCTTGTGTTCCTTCTGTTTAAGTTATGCCTTTTAATAGCTGGATTAAGTACATTTTGTTTTAAAATATATTATTAGAATATGATTATATTTTATCATCTTCCAACAGTGGCTTGTGGTTCTCTGTTCCTTTGCGATAATGTTGAAACTCGGGTGAAGATCTCATGGGCGGCCAAACTACTGGAAACTTGTGTTAGTCCTATCAGTCTGTTTTGACCTTAATTTTCTTTCTGAATTCCATGTGAATAGGTAACAATTTGTGCTAATGATCTTAAAATAAGTACTTTAGCCTTAGACTAGGAGCTAGAATCACCTCTAATTCATCTTTGTTTACCTGGTTCCTGCTATTTTGTCTGCCACATATTGAATAATGAAAATAAGTGTTCAGTGATTGAATAAAGAATCCTTAGAGATATTTTTCTTATGTACTCTTAAAAATTTCTTAAAAATTAGCTCGAAGAACCATCTAAGCAATAGCGACTAAAAATATATGTGTACTGACATCCCCAGTATTTAAAGGGACAGATGATCACTTTTTAAGTATCAGCACTTCATCGCTTAGCACAGATTATGTAACAGCCAGTTCAGCAGTTACTGCTATTCCACTGTCCCCCCTCTCTGTGTGTTTCAAAGGAGGAGAATAAAGATTATCTTTCAAAGCACCTCCTCTGATTACATCCCTACTCTCTAATCACCTAACACAACTGAACTTGGAGTGATAATGTCATATTTATTAGAGTATGACTATTTTTTTTTTTTTTTTTTTTTTTTTTATTTTTTTTTTTTTAATCATTCTAAGTTTATTTCCTTGGTTTAAATTTGAGGTACTAATTGTTACCGTGAGGGATATAATTCACACGGGAGGGGTTGCATACAAAGTGTCGATCACAGTCAGAGAGTATGACTATTTAAAAGAATCAATGTGTTCGATGTTAGGCTATGCATTTAAGTTCTGAAGGCGAAATAGCAGACACAGTGGTCAGATTATAATGTCTTGTGGTGAAATAGTTTTTATTACGTTATTTTAATGTAGTCAAGTAAATCAATAAGGTTAACTACATTTGCCAGTGTTCCGACCAAAAAAATTTGTACCTTTTCAGCAGCATCATTTACGTGCTGGTATTTACTTTCATTTTTACATCAGATGCTAATTAATTAAATACTTCTGCTGAAACTAATAAATAAGTAATAATTAGATAAACACATTGCAAAAACATAATTTGAAAGAAGCAGATTGAAGTGGCTTGGGAATATAAGTAGCCATATAGTATGTCAATTAAGAGAAAAACTGAAATATTCCAAATATGTCCACAATATGTCCAAATATGTCTGCAATATGTCCAAATATATGCACAATATTGCAAAATTTAAAATAGTACGTATTTTAACATATATAGAAAATGTAACATAGACCTTTAGAGTGGTTATCTGAGAATAAAAGATTATTGGTAATGTTGATTTGAAAGTATAATTTATATAAAATTTAATCTAGGAGTCAAAACATGTTCTATAGATAACATAATTTTTGGTATGTATAAATTATGTAAGACAGGTAAATTATTCAGCCATACAGTGGGTACCTGATTTCCCTTGAATAAAATTGCTCCTTGGGGTCTGGGGGACATGGAAGTAATAAGCACATCTTCAGATGCTGTGGCAGGCCACGCGTACAGTATGCCTCATTTTTAACACTACATCACAAAGAAATTTACGGATGATATAAAGAAATTTAAGAATTTTAAGGATGTATGTTTGAAAGCTTAGAGCAAGTGAAAACTTGGAAGTGTGATCTCATAAATTACTAATGCTGGGGTCCTTGTAATCTTTATTTTCTCAACATTATTTTTTTTAGGGTTCTATATTCTACTGTGTTATGTTGAAATGTTCAGGAACTAAAACTGCTTTTGCAAAATAACCCTAGAAAACCATAAAAACCGCAAATCCTTCCAAGGAATTAATCTGAAGTAAAATCATTTTAACATGCTTTCTTTTCCCCTAGTAATTTTCAGAAGCATTTTTTCTAAGATCAAATTTTGACACTATCCTTTTTTTTTTCACACGATGATGTGACTCCTCCTATTATTAAACTTTATGGTTTGAAAGTCTTTCTTATTTTACTGCCTCCAACATATTAGGTTACTTTTTTAAGAAAAGGTGAACATATTAGCATTACATAAAATGCTAAAGTGACAAAGAGTTAAACTAGGAATTTTAGATGAATACACTAGCAGTTTGCCATTCTGACAGCAAAAGCCAAGCTAGTGCTTTAAAAAAATGCAAGTTTGAAAAATGCAAATGGTGTTATCCAAATATGCAGCCATATGTCCATAATACACACATTTTGGGGGGAAAATTTGTAAGGATTTCTCTCACAGCATTGTATCTCGAAACGGTGGGGTTTTTAAAAAATATATATAGTGCTCCCTAGATGACGGTAAGATATTGAAATTATCTTTCAAAATCTCCTATATACGTTTTAGTGTAAAAAATTCATTATGTTTAGGTTTACACAGAAATTTGGCTCTATGTTTTAATATTCCATTTTGAGTAGGTGCTGTACTTTATCTCTAACATAGCAAAATCGTCCAATAATAGCCAGAATTTAGTCATAAAATTTTCAATTCAGACAAGTAAAGTTTAAAACATAGTCTCTTCGAATGATAAATTAACAGTCCTTGGAACTCAAGGTCTAAGGGACAGAGAAAAAATATAATTAGTTTGAATAACATTAAGCTGTGAAATTTGGATAACCTTTGAGCAACTTTGCTCTGTTGATCACAGCATCAGTAACAATAGGAGAGTGGAAGCCAAATGCAAGTGGTGAAACTACCAACAGGAAAATATCAATTAATCTTTTTCAATAGAGTTGAAGTATGGGTAATCCTCTCATTAAATAGTTTGAACCTTTTTCTAAGTAAACAAAGGAGGGATAATGAGTGATGTGGTCTGTCTTGTTTACATGGAGAATCTTCAAGAGGCTTAGCATAACCTCTCAACACAGAGGTCTTCTTAGCCACTGGTCACTAATTACCCTCTTTTAAAGGTATTTGTCTAAGCAAAGAGACAATGTTTTCAGACTTAATATGAGAATACCATTTAAGTGCCAATATTTTACACTTAAGCCAATATAGGAAGAAGTGTCAAAATCTATGGGATCCTCACAAACAAAACAAATACTATTTCCAACACTTATTTGAATAAATGTTCATTTTCTTACAATCCTCGTCCAAAGAGTTACTTCTATTATAAGATATCATTCATGTCTAACTGCTAGAGATAGGGTATAACTATTGACTGAACTATTCCATCCTCCTTAAGACCTCCAATCACTGAAAATTCTGGCTTGGAAGGGAGAAGAGAGGCCTGGAATTAACATTCATTATGTCATCTGCCAACCAATTTGCCCTTGATATTTAAGCAGTTTGAGAGTAAATACAATTTTTAGTTTTCTTGTCACCATGCAAGTGCCATTTAAAAACCACATGATACTTTCAAATTTCTGTATGATCCAAGCACCAATAGTCATTACCTACTGCTACAAATGCTTTTCATGTACCAGGTACATGAAACAAAAGTCCATCTGTAATGGACCTACGAGGAGAGAATTTTACCCTGATCTTTAACCAAGGCCCACGTTTGTTACCATGCTTATTCATAATGTAGATATCGCAGTGAACTTTTACATGACTCCATATATATGAATGAAATGAATATTAGTAACCTTGATGCCTGCAACAGTATTTTTCTAATTTCCAAAGGAGAGCCTGTGTAAGAAGTTAGAATTACTAAAATCATCAGAACAAAAAGTTGTCATAAAGAGGTGGTCAAAATTATGAATAAGCAACAAGAGAGAGAAAATTCTTAAATAATTCCAGCCCTAGTAAGATGATTTTCATTTTTTTGCCATCAACTCTTGAATAATTCACATTGACAGTGCTATTTGGATGCTCTCTCTGGATTCTGTTTTGTGGATGAAAACATGAAAAGTGGAAGAGTTTTACAGGAAGAGTTAAGTACAAATTTCTACAAATTAGATTTTATTAAAAACATCTCTAAGAACCATTTTAGTTCTATGATCTATGAATACTGTGTAGATTTTTACATGGAAGAATCATGATTTCACTTATCGTCATATATTTTAATGCATCCCAATTATTTCTTTATACTCTTGATGGAAATGTTGTATTATTATAAAACTGTAGAAAAAATATACATACATGGGTATATATATATATATTATATAAATATAGATATATGCAAAACAGGGAAATGCATATGAATAAAGACATGACATACTTTGAATTGATAATGCAGTTACTGTGGGCAAAAAAAACAAAAAAATGCTTTTTAATAAAACAGACATAGTAGATATTTGCCCTTAGAATAATTTCTTTGTAGTGACACCAAAAGCTCAGTGCGTGTAGGAAAATTTAGTCAAAGTTTACTTTTGTTATACTTTGTGTGATTGATGAAATTCCACAGCATCTAAACACAAAAAACATCATACGTATTAAAATCACAAACAAAATATCCTTCCTGCCCTTATACTTGTTTATTTTCCAAGTTTCTGTTTGTTGGAGATTATTTATTATTGGAGAATTAATGTAGAAATGCATTTACACCTATATAGTCACCATTTGATTTCCAGATACTTGTGGAATAACTCACTGTTGGTTAAATGGGAGGTGTGCTGGCCAATTAGCATACAGTTGAGTTTAGTTCATTTACATATTTCTGTATCTATTCCTAGATGCTATTTTTTATGCCACCCAAAATGTTGTTATTTGGTTAGATTTTATTAGTTTAGTGATATTAGTTTAGTGATTATAATTATGAAATGCTATCATATAACAAATAGAAATAAAGCTTATTCTTTTAAATTACATTTTCTCTTAGGTATTTGTGATTTCTTAAGAAATCACACAACTTCAAAGAATATCGGTAACTTTGCCTATCTGCTTTTTAATATGTAGTCCAGAACAATATATCATTCACAGAAAACAGAGAAGGTATTTGGTATATTTGTTACATGAGTGAATGAAAAAAATTTTGAGTTTTCATGCATTGCGTTTTCTAATTGTTAGCTTGACCTGAGGACCAATCAGAGGCGTTTTTATCTTCTTCCTTTTTATAATGCAAAAGATGGCTTCAAAATCCTCAGAAGAACCTCATGGTGCTTGCCAAGCCCATTTCTCCCTGACATTCTTAAATACAATATTTCCACCATATAATCATATCATGTGATATAAAACCGAAAATTATATGCCTATCCTAGTTATTTAAACTCTTATTTCTCAGAATAAAAAAAAAAAACCTCTACATTTTATATATAATTTAATAGGTCTGATCCTCTTAGAAAAAATGAATTAGACCATTTACTTCGGGACAGACAATGTTTTCCCAAGTATGGTAAGACCGTGTCAAAATAGCAGAAAATTGTTCACTGATCTAAATAAAATTATTATGAATTGTTTACCACCATCACCACACATGCACCCACAAATACAACCTCAACATCAGCAAACTCAGTTGCCAGTGAGGCAGGGAGGCTGCCATAACACCATGAAGAGAAGATGGAGTGTTGGTCTGCACACAGAAACAAGCTCAGTAATTACCTCAAGAATATCAGTAGAAGCAGAGCACCAATTCTGTCCCTGATTTTACCGTAATCGATCTCTTGTAGATTCTTGAAAAAAATGGTATTTTCCACATGATAATTACCTTAGCTTCATTATTTAAAAAGGGAGACCCTGAGAACTCTGGGATAGAACCCATTTAGGAAAACCTCTCCTCTACGATCCTGACCTCTCTGCCTTTTTTACAGCGAAGAGAGAAGACATTCATATTTTTTCAGCCCCTGTTCTCCTTGCTTTGAGTGAGGGGGAATGAGACACTTTAAGCAGTAAAGAGAAAGAAAAGTCACAAATGAATCACTAAGTGGAATAAAATCTGTGCTTTAATCAAAACTTTCTGTGACTCATCGATATTTTTTTCTCCTCCACAATATACCATGGTGAAGTCACTGTCTTAGTCACTCAATCAAGGGAGAATTGAATTTGAGTTCATTTCTGAAAATGAAGTCATAAAATTTCCCTGAGTGAAAAATGACGAACTATATTAACTCAGTTTGCATACATCCCAAATAAGGCAGGGAAGAAACTTGATTTGTAACTGTTGATGTCACTAGAATTCAAAGATGTGTAAAATTCCTAAGCTTATTTTCCATTCAAATGTGATGAAAGAAAGTACTTTCTTCAATCCTGTGGATTTCCAAACTTAAATTTTTTTTTTCAAACACAGTAGCTAATTCCTAAGATTTATTTGATAGGGCTATGATATGGAAAAAAGCAAGAAAAAAATGTGATAAACAGAATGGGTCAATATTTACAAAATTCATATCCCCATCTAAAAAACATGCCTATTAATATATAGTAATTTATCTGTGTCTTTGTAATCAGCAAGAACTTTTAAATTGGTCACTCAGCATCATATAGTCCTCATTGATTTATCCTAACTCAAGTTAGAACTATAACCTCAATATTATAAAATAGAAAATATTAAGATTTTATATATATAAACAAAAACTATATATAATATATATGTATTATATATACATATACACATGTATTACACACACACACACACACACACACACACACACACACACAAAAAACAACTTGCAAGAGCTCAGAACAAAAATTAGCAGGTTTTTCCATGGACAGATTTTATTGGGACTCAAAAAAAGGCTTTATAAAGACCAATTGAAACTATGGTCAAAATAAAATGAGAATTGGTCATTAAATCAAATGAAATATTCTCCTTCATATATCAGTTGGATTTGGGTTCCATGTGCATGGGATACTCCATGGGATTGTGGAGGAACTAAGGTATTTATTATAAGAAAATGATTGCACTCTCTAAAACTGCGCAAAAAAAACCCCAATTCCTATGACATTGTAGGTAAAATAGGTATAATACATAAGAAAAAAATCATTACCATATTCTCTGAATTTAGATTTATAGATATTATTGAATAGATATTCTTGGTATATTTGGTTGAGAATATAGAAGTCTTATTTTTATGTGTAATGAATGTCTTTTGACATTCTGAGAGGTTACAACCCTACAGGCTGTCTGTAAATAGTCCATATTGCTTAATTCAGTTTTGGTCAAATGAATTATCCAGAGTAGTTCTTTACTGCTTAGTTCAGCTGGGAAACTTCCAGCATGGAGTCAAGGACCCTTGTGCTTTAGAAGTTCATTCTGAAATGTCCATTGCTACTTTTAGGAAGTTCAGTGAATACGACTTTGGGAACTTAATCCCAATAAAGAAAGATCATCTCTTCAAAGTCCAGAAGTGCCATCATTTTGACCTTTGTCACACAGCAGAAAATGAAGAGTAGCACCATGTCCTTTCTTGTTCTCTTCCCTCTCCATGTTTCTAAGTTCTTGACCCTTCCGTCTTCTTCTATACAAGAGAAATGACCTTATTTTATCTCTGTAATCCCCCCAATAAAGGCACTGAACCCAACTTCTTGGGGTTAATTATCTGATCCTCTCTGACCATCTTCCTACTCAAGCCTTTTGTGCTGTTAGAATTTCCCTCGGCTTGTTTTGTTGATTGCCCATTAGGTGGGACCCGAGCTGAGCAAACAACAGGCAAACAAAAAGATATATATATGGACTTTTTTCCAGAGTGACATATCCTCCATTTCAATCTCAGCCTAAAATGAGATTTACCTTCCTCTCTAACAAAGCCCTTAGGAGATTCTGTTCAAAAGCTGAGCCAAATGATTTTCAGGAAAGATGTAGTACTTACCAGGTTCTCAACTGACTACCTAGATTATTAGAAAACACAATCATCCATTCACACACATTTTTGGGCATGCAAGACCATTGATTTTTAATATTTTCTTTTAAAAATACACAGGAAATTAACTCTTTAAATCAATGCAACTCAGAGAAACAGGAAAAGGATGGAATTTCAGAGCAAATAGCAAAAAGTGCATCCTTGTTTAGGTTATCACGTTTGCATAATTCCATTTCCATAAAGCAAGAATTTTACTCCATAGCACAGATGAGCCTTGAAGGGTAAGATATTTAAACTATGCATAGTTTACCTTGAAGGGCTTTTTTATAAGAATTTTTAAAAATTAATAATTAGTTAAGATGTGCCAAATCTATTTGTGATGAGCAATGGGTGTTGTATGTAAGTGATGAATCACTAGATTCTACGCCTGAAACTAATGTTACACTCTATGTTAACTAACTTGAATTTAAATAAAAAACTTGAAAAAAATAAAATTAAAAGATGTTCTGATTCTTATATTGTGAAAAACAGACAGATTTTAAAAAGAAAAGTTTTACCTTAGTTATGCTGATTTCAGTAGAATTTCCTTAAAGGCCTAAGGTATTTACATACTCCTCAACACCACTGAGTTTTCTATCCTTTCCTGAATCCTAAAAAAATGGTGAAAGAAATAGATTAAGACTTGATAGTTGTTAGACTAGGTGAGTCTGACAATTTCCAGGTGAGTCAGAGAGCTCAGATTTACTCAGTATAAAAATCCTAGGTTAATATTTGGCTTTGTCCTTTCTACAAGTGTAGAATTTACCACTCTGATTCTAATCAATCATGCTTGTAGTCTTTCTCTTTCCCACCACAGAATCATCAGCAACCAATGAAAGAGTCAGATTGCAAATAACTAAGGGAAAGTAATCGTACTTAATTACTGATCATTTCCTCCAGAGTACAAAACTGCACAATTTTCAGCTTTTGGGGCTAGCCCTGGAGCAAAATAATAATAATACCACTAATAACATAGTAAACTAAGGAGTATATTTCTTGAGAAAAATGTAACCTTACACAAAATATTCTCACAGGGAGGCATAAGGGTACAGGTAACCCAAATCAGTGGTGTTCTAAAATGGAATTGATAAGCTTTGTGGTTTTTCAATGTGACAAAGTAGTAACCCATATTCTAGACATAAATTTCTTCAGGATGGGCTTGAGGAAACAGGCGTCAATTTTGATAACATTCAATCTCATAAGTAAGAAACAACCATCTTTCTCTTGCAATTGGTGTTTATGGGAAACCATGAATTCCTTAATGTTCTTCTTGGTTTATTCTAAGTATCAAGAGCAATGGACGAAGATGAGAGACGAATTCTGAGAAAACAGTATCTTTAGTAAGACTATACATTTGTAGGTCATAGAGAATTTCTAGATTTCAGTGACTCAGGCAAATATTTTTGCTAACATGTTTGATATCAGGTTATGTCTTTGGGAAATCACATTTTTTAATGTCAATCTTTATTATCCAAAGGAAAAGGAGACAAGGAAAATAAAGAACCATATTTTTAATCTAATGAATCACATCCTAAAAAATGACAAGCAAGCACAGTAGAGACATAATAAAGATTTCCTATAGTTAAAATTACTAGTTATTTGCATAATCCCAACATCCGTCTGTTAAAACAATATGTACCCACATATTTTTTGTTTCAAAAAAGAACAGCAGGCAAAATAGCCGTACAGTTAAAATTCATGGATTTGAAAAAAAATTATATATGATGAAGTTTATTTATGCTGAATAAATCCCAAATTTACTTTTTCTTTATTCAAAGTTTGAATATAGAACTGCTTCTTAGTTTTATGCCAACTTTTGAATAAATGAGTCATAGGAGGTAAAGCTATTGGTTGATAACAGAAAATATAATAACAGTACTCACATTTTGACATTTCTATTGCACCTTTCACCTTGAGAAAATCCAAGGCAATTAACCTAAAAATCATTTCTATACTGTTGGGATTTGTAAGCCCCAATTGAATCCAGTTATCTTCCAAGTTATCTAAAAGTATAAGTAGAGCGTCCACAGCCCTGTCGGCCTGTCAACCTACCTTACTGGCATTTGCTACCAAGAGGCCTCCAAGGCCTGATGCATGCACATGACCCTATAAATGATGGCCAGTTTCATGGAAATGGAGGAAATCCTGCCTTTTGTGATAAAATTCATGGGCCTTGAGGGCATTATGCTAAGTAAAATAAGTCAGACAGAGAAAGACAAATACTGTATGTTCTTACTTTCATATGGAATCTAACAAAGCCAAACTCATAGAAACACAGTAGAATGGTGGTTGCCAGGGTCTAAGGTATAGGGGAAATGGGGATATGTCAGTCAAGGGGTATACACTTCTGGCCATAAAATGGGCAAGTTCTGAGATCTAATGTACACCATGGTGACTATAACCAGCAATGCTGCATTACATACATCTTAAGAGATAACACCACATATTCATTTAAAAAATGGTAATTGTTGGGGTGCTGGGTGGCTCAGTCGATGAGTGTGCAACTTTGGCTCATGAGTTCGAGCCTCTCACTCTGGGATCGCTGCTGTCAGCATGGAGCGCACTTCACATCCTCTGCCCCCCTCTCTCTCTGTCCCGCCCCACCCACTCATCTCTCTGTCTGTCTCTCTTTCTCTCTCAAATAAATAAATATTAAAAAATGGTAATTGTGTGAGGCCATGGATGTGTAAGCTAAACTCATTGTGGTAAACATTTTGCAATATGTATGCAAATCATTATATTGTACAGCTTAAGCTTACATGTGTTATATGCCAATAATATTTCAATAAAGCTGGAAAAAATAAATACATATATAAATGATGCTAGTTTAAAATAATGATGGCCAGTTGGTCATGAAAGCTAATATTATTTTGTACCCAAGAATGAAACCATACAAATTTACTGACTTTATACTTTAGGGCTAGGCATACCTAGCTATTAAGCAGTTTATTTGTCAATCAAATAGAATCTAAGTATCTTGAGGCTTTAAGCATCCTTCTGTGTTATAGAATTCAAAATCTCACTAAGTACAAGAAGCACATAATTTCTGTTGTAAAAATCCTCTGTCTTAATATCCTCATTACATAGGCAATTCTAATGATCAGGTGAATATCTGCTTCTGTCTATACCCTTTAATCAGTAAACTCTTATTTTTTTTTTATGTTGCAAAAGACATAAAATGTAGGTTCTTGCCTTCTGAGCTTTTACAGTTGATAAATAAAAATATACTAACATAACACTAAAGGTACTATGTCAGAATATAATTTCACAGTGCAGTAGGAACACAAAGGAAGAAAAAAGCAGATCTACCTGGGCATGAGAAAAGACTTCAGGGTCATAAAAATCACAGATAAATTGTTAAGTAAAAAAAAAAATTCAAATTGTAAAATTGTATTTACAGTATTAGCTCAGTTAAGTAAAGAAAAAATAGAAAAAATAAAGAGGTCGGTATATTAACTATGGTGCCTTTGCATACTGTAATGATGGGTGAGTCTTTGTTTTTTCTTTAACATACCCAGGGAAACATGTAATATTTTCATGCTCGGGGAAAAACTCAAAACACCAACAAGATGTGTGGCATCTAGAATAAAACACATTGAGTCTACTTGAGGGAGAAGAGAATTTTTTTCATAATTGCCTAACTCTTATTTTAATTAACTAGCTTCAGTAAAGAGTCTTTTTAAAAAGAGAAGAGATAAAGAATACTAAATAGATCCATCTGAGAGACAAACTTAACAATCCTACTACCACTACAGTCAGGTAACATTAACTGTGTCACAACTGAGTGTATATCAGCTTCTAAAGTATAGCATTCAAGCACGTGAAACAGTATTTGTTTTAACACACTCTTTATGGAATGAATTTGAAAGACTTTTCTGAGTTGTCCTGAAGAGAAGAAAAAAAAAAAAGCATCCTCCCACAGCTGGTTCCTCTATTTTTGGCTTCTCCTATCCCTGTTTTCATGGCAGCTGAGAAATATTAATGTGAGAAAAGTATCTTTTATTTTAGTCTTTAGAAAGAACTCAACAGAAAACCCTGCATCTTTAGTAGTAGAGGGTAAGAATTCCAGGATCATACTGTGGGGAGTACATTCCTGGAACAATGTGTGGGAAAGAAAATGTTACATAAAGTAATATGTTTGACTTACATATGACTTTCCCAAAGCGTATGCTGTTTACATATAATGCTAAAAAAACATATTTCACCAAAAGTTAATATGTCCCCTAGGAATAATTACATAAAATAGGTGTATAATCAATCTCATACACATAAAAGGCAGAGTGGAAGAAAAAATTCTTTAACCCACCACCAATCAACAGAAACAAATGTTTACCAGATCCATTTGAAAACAGGAGAAACATTCAGCTTTATGAAAGACTTTTCCCTGACCCTTCCTATTAATTGTACATACCTATAAAATTAAATGCTTTAAAATATTAATCTTGAAAAAAGTAGTGATCACATTGGATCCAGCAAATTGGCAAATAAATAAATAAACAAACAAACAAACAAACAAACAAACAGTACTGTAGTCATAGATCCAAGCCGCATTTGAAAGGGTAATGACAAGTTACTTCAGTTTTATTGACTCCATCAGATCATATGGTGAGTCATTTCCAGACATATCGATAAACTCATTGATTCCTCTCATTCTTGTAGTCACTGGACTATAGAAAAAAGGATCAGTAGCCATTTGACCTTCATTGTGTATTAAACAAACACCAGATGGCAAGGATTCATTCAGGAAATCCATTCTTTCTTTTTCATAGTCATGTTCACACTGCTGCTTCCCACTGAGCCTTTCTCTCTGCTTGTCATGGTGCCAAAGCTGCCTGCATAGCACCTTTCATGCATCACAGCTTTCAAATCTTGTCCCATTAGTTTCATTTTGTTTCCATCATAAATAATCTCCCACTTTCTCATACACTCTTTCATTATCTAATAATGGGCCGGGTCATTATACAAAGGAGCCAAGTATTAAAGGGTTAGTGAGTACAGTTTGTCCACTTGGTTTCTGGCCAGTGTATGAACTATTTATTAAACAGATAAATTTATGCAACTAAAAAAGGAGATCTGGAGGATGCAAACATCCCCATCCTGCTAACACATTTCAGCACAAGATACAGTGAAGACACTGGAATCTCAAATTGGAAACTTTAAAACACTATATACCATGAGTGTAACCTAACTCAACCTAATTATTTCAAGAAACACACAAAAGCAAATACCCTATCCTCTGTAAAATTCCGTCACAATTCCTCTCCTTGGCCATTCCCTACACTCATTTGGACATCAGCCAGCTATCCAGAAGTGTTGAAATGTTGGTAAAGCATTCACGAGCCAAGTGACTCCATTCTAAGAGTGTTATCCTATGACGAAATTTCACAGAGTCCAAGAAGGGAGACTTGTCTTTTGGAGAATGTTGTATAGAGACAAAATAAGAAAGCTGGACGTTATGTGAGATTTATTGCCAACACTGCGAAGTTTAGTACAAACAAGGGGTGTTCCCTGGGTCTCAGTGGAGTGTCCTTCAGTGTTCACAGGAAGTTAAATATTGAACAAATAAGTATTCTTACAGCTAGAATCAGTTTCTTCCATTATTTCAAGAAAAGTTAAGAAGTTTAGAATGCAGTGTGTAGGATGCTATAAATATAAATATGTCAGCACTGAGTTAAATCATCCCAGCCTATTATTCCCACAGGCAGGCCAATTATCAGGGGATAATTGGACTGATAATGAGCATTCTGACTGGTCGAGAGGTCCCTCTAGGGGTACAGCACCCCTTCCCCTTATAAGGCTATCCTCTGTGCCAAGAATGGCATAGGTTATAAGTGGGAACATTTAAAAGAATGTAGTATCTTTGAGAAAAATCAGTTTACGTTGATTGAAATAAGATGTTGAATACTAAATATTTTTTAATAAAGAAGCAAGGATACAAGCTATTTAGCAAAACACAATAGAGGTAACGCAATTATTTTGTTTGTTTTTTCAAAAAATATTCCATTGTGTGAAACAATTTCAACCATATTTAGAAAAATAGGAAATAAAAGATAAAAAGACCCACTCATGATTTCAACTCCCTAACAGAGCCAATTTAGTAATTTTAGAGTTTGAAATACATGTTTACTGCAAAGTCAGTTGTATCATTTGTGTAAGCAATTATTCCATTATTTACTGTTACATGTTGACAGTAAACTCATACTAAGCCCTGTCTATGCCAACATATTTAACTAAATATTTTCTGCCTAGATTGCTCTTTCCTGCCCTCTTTCAACAGATAAATGCTGTTTATTCTTCAACTTCAGCTTAATTTTCACTTCTTAGGGGACAGTTTTCCTCTGACTTCACAAAGATGAGTGCTTATGTACCCTCTTACACATTGATTCTTCCTAGCCCTTAACATTGTGTGTGATTATTACCCATCTCTTCCAGTGAACAGTGATCTCCATGAGGGCAAAGCGATTCGTCTTGCGCTTAGTATTATATCCCAGAATAGCACCTTGCACATAGTAAGTGCTCAATAAATAATCATTGAATGTCTGACTAAATGAATGGATTTAAGCACTGTCTATGTCACTCTAGATGGTGAGATCTGAACAAAGAGCAAGTGGTTTGTGTACCGACCCATGAACAAGAATACATAGAGCTAATGACAGAATCTGCCCTGATATTTCCATCACCTTAGCACTTTGTATCTTATGTCCTCAGCCCACTAGCCCTGTATAAAAAGAAAACATAAGAACTGTGAGTGATTATATAGGAAGGGGAAAAAAACTGGTAGAGAAAAAGAAACTGCATAAAGCTCTCAGAAACTGTCAGTAATTATTTACCTTCTACTTTGTTTTCCTTTGAATGAAAGAAATATTTCTTCATAGTTTTCAGGATGGCTCTGTTTTCACATACAGTCCTGATCTCAGAAAAGTTATAAACCTGAAAATAAATTAAAAGGACCTTATCATATACTGTTGGATTCCACAGAGTCAAATTACACAATACATAACCAACCATTTCCAGTCTGAACCTTATCACAAACCTTGCTTAAAATGTCGGTTCAGATTTTTTGAAAACTCGATTCAATTTCTTGTCAACATTCTCAAGGTTTGTCTTGTGTCTCAGTTTTGCCTCAATTAATACCACCTTAAATTCCATTTAAAAAAAGAACAATTCTTATTGTTTTCATCATATAAATTGTAAGCCCAATTATAACTCTATACGAAAATAAATTATATGTTTTATCTCTATATTTTATAGTTTTAGGTCTTATGGAAATTTATGCTTAAAAGTCTGAGGAATTAAATAATTTTGACATTTTTCACCAGGATATTTCATTAGATAACTCAGCCACACCATTTCAATTTTTTAAATTATAAACTTTTTTAGAGCAGTTTTTCATTCACCGCAAAATTGAACAAAAGTAAGAAAGTATCCATATACTTCCCTATTCAAACAAGTGTATAATCTCCCTATCAACATCCCGCACTATAGTGGCACATTTGCTACCCACATTTGATGAATGTACATTGACACATTATCACCCCAGGTCCATAGCCTACATTAGGGTTGACTCATGTGTTGTACATCCTATGAGTTTTGACAGATATGTAATGACACATTTCCACCATTGTAGTATCATACAGAACGGTTTCACTGCCCTAAAAATCCTCTATGCTTCACCTATTTCTCTCTCTCTCCTCTTCAGTTCCTGGCAACCACTGATCTTGTTACTGTCTCCATAGTTGTTCCTTTTCTAAAATGTCATATAGTTAGAATCATCCAGCGTGTGGCCTTTTCAAACTGGCTTTTGTTTTTATTTAGTAATATGCATTTAGATTTCCCCCCTGTCTTTTAATGGCTTGTAAGTTCATTTCTTTTTCTCAATAAATAATATTCCATTGTCTTGATGTACCACAGTTTATTTACCCATTCTTCCGTAGAAGGACATCTGGGTAGCTTCCAAGTTTCAGCAGTTATGACTAAATCTGCTATAAGCATCCATGTGCAGGTTTTTATTTTCATTAGCATGAGTAAACACCAAGTACAATTGCTGGATTAAAAAGGAACAGTTACTTTACATACTTGCTAGTCTTCGGTATGTTCAGTGTCTAGGATTTTGGCGACTCCAATAGATATATAGTGGTATCTCATTGTTTTGCAATTGCCTAAAGACGTATGATGTTGAACATCTTTTCATATACATACTTGCTTTCTCTGTATCTTCCTTAGGCAAAGTCTGTTCAAGTCTTCTGTCCATATTTTAACCAGGTTATCTTCTTACTGCTGAGGTTTAACAGTCTTTTGCATATTTTGGATGACAGTCCATTATCAGATGTTTCTCTTCTAAACATTTTCTCCCAGTCTTTGGTTTGTCTTCTCATTCTCTTGTCTTTTGCACAGCAAAAGTTTTTTGATTTAAAAAAAATTTTTTTTAACGTTCATTTATTTTTGAAACAGAGAGAGACACAGAATGAACGGGGGAGGGGCAGAGAGAGAGGGAAACACAGAATCGGAAGCAGGCTCCAGGCTCTGAGCCATCAGCCCAGAGCCTGACGCAGGGCTCGAACTCGCGGACCGCGAGATCGTGACCTGAGCCGAAGTCTGACGCTTAACCGACTGAGCCACCCAGGCGCCCCGTGGTTTTTTGATTTTAAAAGAGCTCGGCCAATCAATTATTTTTTTTCAGGGTTTGGGTCTTTTGTGTTGTATCAAAAAGTCACTGCCATATCCACCGTTACTTAGGTTTACTCTATTTTATATTCTAGGAGTTTTATAATTTTGCATTTTACATTTAGGTTTGTGATCCATTTAGAGTTGATTTTTATGAAGAGTGTAAGGTCTATGTCTAGATTATTTTTTTTGCATGTGGATGTCCAGTCGTTCCAACACCATTTGTTCAAAAGACTACCTTTTCTCCACTGTACTGCCTTTGCTCCTTTCGTCAGAGATCAGTTGACTATATTTATGTGAGTTTACTTTTGGGTGTCTGTGCTGTTCCTTTTATCTAGTTATCTATTTTTTCACTAATACCACACTGTCTTCATTATCATAGCTTTATGGTGGGTCGTAAGTCAGGCAGTGTCATTTTCCGACTTTATACTTCTTCAATATTCAGTTTGCTATTATGGCTCTTTTGAATCTCCATATATACTTTAGAATCAGTTTGTTAATACCCAAAATCAGTTTGAGATTTTGATTGGGGTTGCATTGGATCTATGGATCAAGTTGGGAAGAACTTAACATCTTGACAATTTTGAGTCTTCTTATTCATGAACCAGAATATCTCTTCATTTATTTGCTTCTTTGATTCTGTTCAGCAGATTCTTGTGGTTTTCCTCACATAAGTTTCGTATATGCTTTGCCAGATTTATATCTAAGTATTTCATTTTGGTGGTGTTAATGTAAATGATATTATGTTTTTGATCTCAAATTCCACTTGTTCATTGGTGGTATTTGGAAAAGTGATTTTTCTTTTTATTGAAGTACAATTGACACACAACGTTTCATTAGTTTCAGGTGTATAACATGGTGACAAGTCTGTGTGTTATGCCACTGTCACCACAAGTGTAGCTACCAAACTGTCACCAAACAATGCCATTACAATACCATTGACTATATTTCTTATGCTGTGGCTGTTATCCCTGCACCTTATTCATTTCATAACTGGAAGCCTGTATCTCCCACACCCCTTTGGCTACCATCCGTTCATTCTCTGTACTTATGGGTCTGTTTCTGGAAAGCAAATGACATTTAACCTTGAATCCTGCAAGCTAGTTATAATCCATTATTAGTTTCAGAGTTTTTGGTCAATTCTTTTGGATTTTCTACATAGACAAGTATGCAACCAAAAGTTGTGCTGTATTTATTCTCTCAGTTTTTGTTTGTCTAAGGAAGTCTTTATTTTCCCCTCACTTTTAAAGGATAATTTAATTTCACAGGGCACAGAATTCTAGGGTAGAAGGTTATTTTCCCTCAACACTATTTCACTTCACTCTCCTCTTACTGGCATGGTTTCTGAGGAGAAGTAGGATCTCATTTTTATCTATGTTCCTCTATAGGTAAGATGTTTTTGCCTTCTGTCTTCTTTCAGGACTTTTTCTTTATCTTTAATTTTCTAAAATTGAATATACTATGCCTAGGTACAGGATTTTTTATGCTTATCTTGCTTATTATGCTCTGTGCTTCCTGGATTTATGGTTTAGTATCTGACATTACTTTGGAGGATTTTGTCGTCATTAAGGCTTTAAATGATATTGCCATTACGTATATGCTACACTTTTTATTGTTGTCCTATAGTTCTTGGACATTCCTTTTTTTCAGTCTTTTTCTCTTTTAAGTTTTGAAATTTTCCATTGCCATATACTAAAGCTCAGAGATACTCTCCTCAGCTGTGTCCAGTCTACTGATGAACCCACTAAAGCATTCCATATTTCTGTTACACTGTTTTTGATAACTAGAATTTTTTTTAAGTTTATCCCATTTTTTTTTTTTTTGAGAAAAAGAGAGAGAGCGCATGCATGTGCAAGTGTGCAGGGGAGGGGCAGAGTAAGAGGAAGAGAGAGAAAATCCCAAGCAAGCTGCAGACTCCAGGCTCAGTGTGGAGCCCAATGCAAAGCCAGATCCTATGAACCATGAGATCATGATCTGAGCTGAAATCAAGAGTCAGAGGCTTAACCAACTGAGCCACCCAGTGCTCTCTAGGATTTCTTTTTAATTCTTTCTTGTATATTGCATCTCTCTGCTTACATTATCCAGCTGTTCTTGCATGTGATTTCCTTTTTCCATTAAAGCCCGTAGCATATTAATGAGAGGCATTTTTAAAATTCCTGTTCTGATAATTCCCACCACTAGAGTATAATTTCCGTGAAGTTAAGAACTGTATCTCTTTGCTTCCCTGTCATTTCCAGAGCCTGGGATATAGTAAGTTTGCAAATATTTATTGAATGAATGATTCCCTCAAAAGTGAAAAGGATTTTCAATCAAAGTGACTCTACGTCTAAGATGTCAATCAGTTTGGATAGTTTTAAAACTCAATTGACTTACTTTATTTGACTAGCAAAGGCATGCAGTCAAAATGTCTTTATGTAGGCATAATTTATGTGATATCTTCTCACTAATATAATTATATGTAAAGTTATTTTCATATCCCCAAAATATTTATGCAATGATATAATATACTCAAATGCTAGAACACAATATGGGGCAATTACCTCAATGAAATTCAGTAATATTTTAAATATAATCATATTACTATAGAAATATTTATTCTATACACTGTCTGAAATTTAATAAAATGAAATGTTATGGCTAGAAAATAAAACACTAAGAACTTAAAAAAACTTGTTATAACTGGGTAGTGTAAATGTAGGTATTATTTTATCTTTACACTTTTTGATGCTTTCCAAGTTTTCTACCATGAATACATATTGATTTTATAATAAGGAGAGATATTTTTTAAAACAAAGAGTATTTTAAGACGCTAAAAATACAAATATAAATTGCATAGTTAAATTAAAGAGAGAAAGGTTAGAAAGAGTGGTCTATTCTCTCCTTTATCTTACTACATTGAGTACAAATGTGGAAATCTTCTGTCATTTCCATTTTGACTCCCGGTTCTAAAACTGTTAACTCATAGGGGTGAGTGATTTAATTATTATATCCTTCCTTGTGACTTGATGTAAAGTTTTTTTTTTCTTTTTTTTAAGTTTATTCATTTATTTTGAGCGGGTGAGGAGAGGCAGAGAGGGAGCAGAAGAAAGAATCCCAAGCAGGCTCCGTGTTGTCAGTGTGGAGCCCGATGCAGGGCTTGATCTCACAAGCCATGAGATCATGACCTGAGCCAAAATAAAGTCAGGCGCTTAACTGACTGAGCCACCCAGGCACCCCACTGGTATAAAATTTTTATTAGCATTATTTGGAGGCTTTTTTTTCTATCTCATATGTATTAAGCAGCATACTTTGTTAATAAACTTTATTTTTAGTACATTTCAGATTTATAGAAAAATCATGAAGACAGTAGCGATTTCTCTATACAACTCTGTACCTTGTTGTCCCTATTATTGACATCTTACATTAATACAGTATTTTGTTACAATCAATGAATCAATATCGATATACTATTTTTAATTGAAGCCCATACTTTATTCAGACTTCCTTGGTTTACTCAATGTCTTTTTTTCACTGTTTTTCCTGAATCCTATCCAAGGATAGTAAAATGTAACATTACATTTTACTTGTCAGGTCTCCATAGACTACTCCTCAGTTTGACGGTTATCAGAGTTCCCTTGGTTTCGATGACCTTAATAGTTTTCAGGAATACTGATTAAGTATTTTGTAAAAAGTTCCTCTATTGGGATTTGTCTGATGTATATCTCCTAACTAAATTGGAGTTATATGCTTTTTGAGGAGGAAGATGATAGAATTGAAGGGCCATTACCCTCACATCCTATCTAGATAAAATCAACAGGATTTATCACTGTTGATGTGAACCTTGATCACCTAGCTGAGGGAGTGTTTCCCAGGCTTCCCCACAGTCATGTAATTGTTCTTACCCTTTTCCATACTGTACTTTTTGGAAGGGAGTCACTATGCACAGTACTCACTTAAAGACTGGGGAAGTACGTTTCATTTCTTTGGGGGCAAAGAATTTCTATAAGGGATCTTCATCTATTCTCCTTCATTTATTTATTCAGTCATTTATTTATATCAATATGGATTTATGGTATTTATACTTTGGATAAAGTCCACTGCTACATTTTTTAATTCTCTGTTGGTGGTTCTAGTCCCAGTTTTTGAGAGCTCTTTCAGTTGGATTCTGTGTCCCTTTTAACATACCCTTGTCAGAGTATGTGGCGGTGGGGGGGGGGGTGTAGCACTTCTCTACTTCCTGGTACTATAAGATGATCCAGGCTCATCTTGTATATTTCCTGCCTCAGATCTAGAATCAATCATTTCTATGTGGCACTCTGGTTCCTCTTATTGGAGAATGGTATTAAAAACCAAGATCTGGGCACTAGGTGTGCTCTTTGCTAATGGAGTGCCACTTCTTTTAGGCACTCTAAGTTGTCAGAGCAAATAAATATTTGTGTGCACATTAATCCATGTATATACAGGTATCTATATCTATAAATACTATATTATAACCATCTATATCTATATTAAACTAAACATAAATTCATACTAATGTCTTCAACTCTAATCCATTACCACATTGATCACCTTATTCTTTTTCCTTTGCTTATTAATTCTAATTCTGACACTAAGAAAGATGACTCCACAATTCACTATTTACTTATTTAATTCTAATATACATGTATGGCAGTATGAGAAGTGTTAACCCATAGTCCCATGGAGAAAAAACACTTTATAAACCATAGTATAGTGCTCATGCACGGTTCTTCTACCTTTAGACTTACAGATTCCACTTATTTCCAGTTACTTAAGTCAGCACCTTTTATCCCCACCACCTTCAGTTAGATTTCATATACTGGTAACAAGGTTATATTTTTTTTATCACCTATTTCATTCCATCCTGAGATCTCAGGATCTCCTAAATAATTTTTTTTTAATTTTCATACATTGTTTTATTCTTCATACAGCACTGTTCCATAGGTTTTGACAAATGCAAAATATATACGTCTACCACTGCAGATTATGCTGAACAGTGTCACTACCCTATAAATGTTCTGTGTTTCACCAATTCAATTCCTTTCCTCCCTCCTTGCAGCCACTGATATTTCTACCTTCTGTAGGTTTGCCTTTTTGAAACGTCACATGATTAGAATTATATAGTATATAATCCTTTCAGACTGGCTTCTTTAATTTAAAAATATATATTTAACATTTATCAGGGTGCCCAGGTGGCTCAGTTAGGTTAAGCGTTTGACTCTTGATTTTGGCTCAGGTCATGATCTCACAGTTTGTGACTTCAAGCCCAACATCAGGCTCTGCACTGACAGTGCGGAGCCTGCTTGGGAGTCTCTCTCTCTCCCTTTTTCTCTCTGCCCCTCCCATGCTCGTATGCTCTCTCTCTCTCCCTCCCTCAAAAAAAATACATAAATAAATAAAAACTTTAAAAACATTTAAAATTTATCTATATCTTCTCACGGCTTATTAGTTTATCACTGAGTGATATTCCATTGTGTAGACATAAAACTGTTTATTTACTTGTTGAAGAACATCTTGATTGCTTCTAGATTTTGGTGATGACAAAGTTGTTACAAGCACTGGAACAAGCATGTGGAATAAGTGTGAAAAGAGTCAGATAAATATCTAGAAGCATGACTGCCTGTGATATAATCACATAGGTGGGAATATGTTTAGTATTATAAGAAAGTTTCCACTGTCTTCCAAAGTGACTGACTAGCATTTTGCCACCCAACCAGTAATGTTGCTCCAAATTCTCACCACCTTTGAGGTATGTAGTGGTATCTCACTGGTATTCTAATTTGGAATTTTCTTTTTTTTATTAAAGTTTATTTATTTATTTTGAGAGAGAGAGAGTGCGCAAACAACGGGAAAAGAGAGAGGGAATGAAAGAGAGAGAGAGAGAGAGAGAGAGAGAGAGAGAGAGAGAGAGAGAGAAAATCCCAAGCAAGCTCTGAACTGTCAGTGCAGAGCCCAACACAGGGCTGAAACTCACAAACCCTGAGATCATGACCTGAGTCAAAATCAAGAGTCTGATGCTCAACTCGCTGAGCCACCCAAGAGCCCCCTAACTTGGAATTTTCTAATGACAAATTATACTGATCATCTTTTCATCATCATCCATATACTTATTTTCCATCTATATATATTCTTTGGTGAGTGTTTTTTTAATTGTTAAATTTGGTTTTTATTTTCCTAGTTGTTGAATTTTAAGAGTTATTTGTATATTTTGTGTACAAGTTCTTTCTAGGTGTGTGTTTTGCAAATATTTCTCCTGGTCTATAACTATTATTATTATTCTCTTATGGTACTGAATTCAATTTGCTAATCTTTTGTTGAGGAGTTTTTAATCTGCATTCATGAGAGAGACTGATCTATAATTTTCATTCCTTGTAATATCCTTGTTGGCTTTGGTATTAGGGTAATGCTGTCCTCAAAAAGAGTTAGGAAGTGTTCCGTATCTGTATTCTGAAAGAGATTTTGGAGAATTGGTATTATTTCCTCCTTGAATGTTTGGTAGAATCCACCAATGAAACTATCTGGGCTAATGCTTTGTTTTTCTTGAAAGGTTAGTAAATGTTATTTCAATTTGTTTAATATATACAAGCTACTCAAATTAGACACTCACTTTTTAAGTTTTGGTAGTGTGTATCTTTCAAGAAATTGTTCCATTTTTAAATATCAATTTGGGGGAATAGAATTGTTAATAATATTCTTTAATTTTTCTATTCATGTACTTGGACCAGTAGTGATTATACTTCTTTCCTTTCAGATACTATGAATTTGTTTATTCCCTGTTTTTATTTGGTTAACTAGCCTACAGGTTAATCAATTTTGTCGATAGTTTCAAAGAACCAGCTTTTGCTTTCACTGATTTTTCTACTGATTTCCTCTTTTCAGTTTTATTGGTTTCTGCTCTAATTTTTATTATTTCTTTTCTCTGATTTGATTTAGGCCTACATTGATCTACTTTCTCTAGTTTCCCAAGGTGGAAGGTTTTTTATATATTTTTAAAATTAATGTATTCAGTGCTATAAATTTCCCACTAAGCACTGGTTTTGCTGAATCCCATAAATTTTGATAGGCTGTATTTTCATTTTCATTTAGTTCAAAATATTTTAAAATGTCTCTTGAGATTTTTACTTTGGCCCATATGTTATTTAAAAGTGTGTTTGTTTAACCTCCAAGAATTTGGGATTTTTTCTAACTATTTATGTGTTATTGATTTCTAATTTAATTCCACTATGGTCTGGCAACATACCCTATATGGTATACTTTTTTTTTTAATTGGTTAAGGTTTGTTTTACGACTGAGCATATGGTCTATTATTAAGAATTTTCCAGGTAACCTTGAGAAGAACATGTATTCTGCTCGTGTTGGATAGAGTATTCTATAAGTGTTTATTAGTTTGGGTTGATTCATAATACTTTTCAGTTCAACTATATCCTTCCTGATTTTCTGTCTGGTTGATTTATCAGTTACTGACAGAAGGATGCTGAACTATCACAGTGGATTTGTTTATTTCTCCTTGAAATTCTGTCAGTTTTTTATCTCACATACTTTGATGCTTTTTTGCTGTGGGGGGTGTGTGTGTGTGTCTGTGTGCGTGTGCCTGTTAACTGTTATGTCTGCTTAGAGAATTGGTCCATTATCATTATATAGTGCCTACCTTAATCCCTAATAATTTTCCAAAGTCAGCTATATCTGAAATTAGTACAGTTATCCTTGCTTTCTTTTTGTTAGTATTAACATGATATTTCTCCATCCCTTTACTTTGAGGCTGGGTCTTTATACATAAAGTGGCTTTCTTCTAAATATCATACAGTTTTGTCTTTTAGTTAAATAAAATAATCTCTGTCTTTTAATTTGTATATTTAGGCCATTCATATTTAAAATATATTTTGATATAGTTGGATTAATAACTACCATGTTTCTATCTGTTTTGTTTTCATTGCATTTGTTCTTTGCGCCCTTCTCCTCATTTATTGCATTTTCTGGTTTTAATTTAACATTTTATATGATTCCATTGCTCTTCCTCTTTCAGCATATCAAGTATGCTTATTTTTAAGATGTTTTAGTGGTTACACTAGAGTTTGCCATATATGCTTTGAATTAATCCATGTCCATCTCAAACTACATAATACCACTTCACGTGTAGTGCAGCACCCTCGAAATAGTATTCCTGATTTCTTTCTGCCCCTTATATTGCTGTCACCTATCCTACTTATCCGTGAGCTATAATCACACAATATATCATTACTATTATACTAAAAGCAGTTATCATTTAGATTAATTAAAAATAAGAAAAGTAGCATATTTAAATTTTAACAAAATACCTTCAACTATTTCTTCTTTAATGTTCTTCCTTTCTTCATACAGATGAGTTTCTGAACAATATTATTTTCTCTCTCCCTAGAGAATTAAAAAAATATTTCCTTTCAGAGGCCTATTAGTGACACATTCCTTCAATTACTGTTTGGCCGACAAAGTCTGCATTGCTGAGAAAATCTTATCTTTGGAAAAATAATTTCACTGGATATTTAATTATAGGTTGAGTTTTTTTTCACTTTAAATATTTTATCTCACTCTCTTCTTTCTATCACAATTTTAGAAAGGATATGTGCTCTAATTTTTGTTCTGTTTCTTCTATAAGTAAGATGTTATTTAAAATGTGGCCCTTTTTTAATAATATATTCTCTTTGTCTTTGGTTTTCTGCAGTTTGAATATGAGTTGCCTACATTTGTTGTTGTTGTTGTTGTTGTTGTTGTTTATCCTGACTGTATTTTCTGGAATTCCCAGGTTTGTAGTTTAGAGCCTGTTATTAATATTGGAAAACCTCACCATTATTACCTCACATATTTTTTCTGTACCTTCTCTCTTCTCCTTCTGGTATCCCAGTTGTATGGAGGCTATACTTTTTGTAACTGTACCACACTTAGTGAATGCTCTTTTCATTATTTTCATTATTTTTTCCCTTTGCGCTTCTTTGTTGAAAGTTTATAGTAACCTATCTTCAAACTCATTTATTTTCACAGCTCTATAAATTGATGAGCCTCCCCCTTTTTTAATGATTTTATTTTAATTTTTTAATGTTTATTTTTGAGAGAGAGAAAGAGAGAGACAGAGCATGAGAGGGGGAGGGGCAGACAGTGAGGGAAATACAGAATCTAGAGTAAACTCCACGCTCTGAGCTGTCAGCACAGAGCTTTATGCGGGGCTCAAACCCACAAACCATAAGATCATGACCTGAGCCACAGTTGGATGCTTAACTGACTGAGCCACCTATGTGCCCCTATTGATGAGCCCTTCTAAGGCATCCTTTGTTTTCATTATGGTGGTTTGGGGTTTCTAGCATTTTATTTTGATTCTTTCCTAACATTTCCATCCCTCTGTTTACCCATATATTCATGCATACTGTCTACTTTTTTCATTAGCACCCTGAACATATTAACATAGTTATTTCAAACTCCTTGTCTCATTTGCAGCTCGTGAGTTCGAGCCCTGCATCAGGCTCTGCACTGACCGCTCAGAGCCTGGTGCCTGCTTCAGATTCTGTATCTCCCTCCTCTCTGTCCCTCGTCTATTTGCACTCTGTCTCACTCTCTCTAAAAATAAATAAATATTTAAAAAATTAAATTCCCTGTATCATAATTCTGACATCTGTGTCATATCTGAATCTGGTCTGATGCTTGCTTTGCCTTCTGATTGTGACTTTCCTTTGTCTTTCAGCATACTTTATAATTTTTTGTTGAAAGCCAGACATGACGTAACAGGTAATAGAAACTGAGGGAAATAGGTGTTTAATGTAAGGTCTTATGTTAATATGGCTAGGAGCAGAGTTGTGTTTAATGTTTGCTATAGCTGGACCAGAGGCTTCAAATTCCTTTAATGTCTTTGCTTTTGTCTTGTTTGTCTTTGGCTTCCTTAAGAACTCTTCCTCAGGTAAAGTCTGTCTTTCAGTTCCTTGAGCTATAATATTGTTAAGATACTAGATACCTTTTGATGTGTTAGAAGGGAATGGGGAAGAAGAAGAATTGTACACTATTACGATTGAATCTCTTTTAGTGGGCCTGTGCATCTGGGATGTAACCTTCACAAGTTATAGTTCTTAGACTTTTTTTCCCCCTTGTGTGTTATTGGAAAACTACAGGAGGCTGGAGCAGAGAAAATGCCCTTCCCTTAGGTAGCTAAGACTCTGGTGAAGTCTTTCCTCTGAAGAGTAGCCATTTGATATGAGAACACTCTTACAGTATTTCACAATGGCTACTCTTCCCCTCCCTTGTGAGAGCCAGGAGGGCATCTTTCTTGGCTCTTCAAGGTGAGAACCTGGTATAATTCCACTAGATAAAACCCAAGAAATTGTCAGGGACCCCTTAAGATTAAAGCTCTCAGAAGCCTCTCACTTTCAAGCTAGTCTACACTCAGCCTCTAACAACTCATCAAAATGCTCATTTAAGTGTTTTCAACAATGTATGACTCCAGGACCTTCTTCGTATGGAATGGAGATGGAGACTGATTTCTCATTTGCCTGTCCTTCTGGATTTCAGGATGCCAGTTTGTTCTGCAACCATCATCCTCTGATAACTCCAAGAAAAGCCATTGATTTTGTTTGCTCAACATTTGTTTTTTTGGTTGCAAAAATGGGAGTGACAACTTCCCAGCTTTTACATGTCAGAACTGAAATCAGAAGTTTGACTTCTTTTTATTTTTAAATCACTACTGCTAGACTATTTTGCCTGCACAAAGTCTCAATACCTCTGAAATTAACTAACCAAGTCTGTTGGTCTCATAAACACAGACATCCATGGATGGGCTTGCCTCTCCCAAGGCAACAGAAGAAATCCATGTGCCAGAGGAAATTTTAGCCCTGGAGTCATTCTCAAGGCTCTGGAAACCCCCACACTTGAAAATATAAAATTGATATCATCATCATCCAAGTTTTTATTTCACTGCTTTTAAAAGTAGTGAAATATATGCCACAATATGTCTCATTCTAAAGGTTGAAAATTTTATGCTATGACTATAATGACATCATCCTGCCTCCCACAGAAGGCTTTTGCTTGGAGAGTTCAGCAAAAGAACAAAATTAACAGGAAACGTCACTTTCACACACAGATGGAAAAAATGTTAACATCTTCTGAATTCTATGACAGTCTCCTTGATGGGAACATACATGTCACCAAAACGTACCAACAATGTGCAAACACATCTTATGAACAGGTGCTAAACTGAGGTCACTGCTGGAAGATGGGAGCTTTGGCAGTACTGAGAACAAAAGATTCCTCCTAGGTGTAGTTTGAAGCTAAGAAATAAGAATCACGTGTAAGGAATGTTCCAGGCAGGATAAAACTTGTGAATGCTTGAGTGACAATGTACCGAGGAGGCCTCCTATTACTTCTATTCTACCTTTATTTCATAGATCGTGAACCAATCCCACTCCTTTCTTAAAGATTTTGTGGAATAAATTAAAAATTCTCTTCTGGTTAAATAATGTTGTGATCATTCCAAAAAGAAAAAGAAATATGTGATTCTTCTCTCTCCTTGAGGACTGACTTCAGTAACATTAAATTATGAAAACAGTACAGAAATATCTAGCAGATTTATTTTGCTCAAAGTTTCCCTATGTATTCCCTAAGTGGTCTAACCTCTAAAATGTATTCCATGTTGCCAGTATACTGAGAACAAAAAAGAACAACCAAAAGCATATATGGCTAGTTCTATGTCAAGGGAGAATATTAATGTGAGTTTTCTATACATAAGATAAAAAAGCCACATTTATTTTCCTTCCCTATTTAATCCTAAAATCGCTTTCTCTTGAAATGTTCACAGAGCTATAACATAAGATTCTTAAAATAATATTTGTGGTAATACATGTAAAATGAGACCCGCATAATGTTATAGTGAGAAGGTAACATTCTTGATCAGTGCATGGGAGAAGTGTATAGGGGTATCAAACATTAAGGGTTTATAAGGCTGGGTTATTGCTCAAAGAACTGAATGTGAAATAAAAATGTTACCATACTACCATTATCTAATCCCTTCCTCATCCACATCACATCGCACACATACCCGCACACACCACATATGCACATACCGCATACGTACAAATATACAGATACCTTCTTCTAGTACTCTGCTCCATTAATTCTTTCCTTTCTATGGCCTGTGTAGCATGTTACTTTCTCCTGTCTCCCTCCTTCAGGCTAGCAAAATCTTTCCTCAATTCTACTTTCTTTCCAAGCTATAGCACTATCTTCTTCCTTTTATAACTCTTTTGTTATCCCTTTCACATTTGAAATTGTGGAAAATTTGTCCCTATTAGACAATCAAGTACACATCAAATACAGAGAATGGTGAACAAAAGTTCTTTACTTTCCCCTTTAGCAGGATCTCCCGTCTCTTCCAAGGAGAAACATGAGGAAGTCTCTTTTCTTTTTTTTTTTTTTTTAAATTTTTTTTTTTCAACGTTTATTTATTTTTGGGACAGAGAGAGACAGAGCATGAACGGGGGAGGGGCAGAGAGAGAGGGACACAGAATCGGAAACAGGCTCCAGGCTCTGAGCCATCAGCCCAGAGCCCGACGCGGGGCTCGAACTCCCGGACCGCGAGATCGTGACCTGGCTGAAGTCGGACGCTTAACCGACTGCGCCACCCAGGCGCCCCAGGAAGTCTCTTTTCTAACAGCTTCCTTCTCATTTGCCATGCTTCCTCAATGCCCTCTACCCCAGGATCCTTTATCTTCTTTTCTTTAACTTCATCCCAAGCTGTCAATCTATTCCAACTGGTTTTCCCAATATGAAAGCGTGTGTGTGTGTGTGTGTGTGTGTGTGTGTGTGTGTGTGTGTGTGTATTTTGTGCTGGTGAATGGAGTTTCAAGTCCTCTGAGTATTTCTGGAGTATGAGCATAGGGGGTAAAGGACTGTGGTTATCTAGCAATATTCAATAACCCTCCTCAAACTATTTCATTAAAATTATCTATAAGACTCTGTATCTTCTTAGTTTTCTCCTTTCTCCTATTTACAACTCTGTAGTATTTGAGCTTTCCTATTAATAATTTTTCACTTTAACTGGCCAGTGGAACAAAATTCCCAGTGCTTTTCATTCTGTAACTCTAAAAATTCCTTCTCTATCTCCTTCATGGGTGTCTTCCTAAAGAAGATGGACATGTTACTAAATAGAGACATTGCTGAAGGTATGTTTTTGGCTTTTGTCTCATTTTGTATTTATTCTTTGAGTCATCATACCTCTTCTGCTTTTTCTCTGTGTAGATGATGTTCACACTAGCACTGAGGAGGTGACATCTAAACTGGCTTTTGAAGGATGAGTGGGAATTATTAGGATGATGATGGGATCAAAATGAATGTGGAAAATGGTGCTGCATACACAAAAATACAGACAGATCAATTAGGATGGCAAATTTAGGAGAACTGCCAACATTGCACATAAGTGAGTATAAACTGTGCACTGGTGTTGTGCAATGCTATATCCTTGATGGACTATTAGGAATAAGAAGGAGCTATGGAAGCTGAAGCCACAGCAATACTAAAGTCATTCATGATAATGAAATTTGAACTTTATTCTTTACATTAGTATATCCTAAAGCAGGTTTTCAGAACAACTGATTGATAAAAAATTGATGTGTATTTAAAATAATCCATAATCACATGAATTCAGGCCATAAAATTGATCACATTTGAACAGATTTCTTTGCTATAAGGGGCAATTTTTAAAATATTTATTTATTTTTCAGGGAGAGAGAGAGAGAGACAGACAGACAGACAGATAGGCCATGAGTAAGGGAGGGGCAGAGAGAGAAAAAACACAGAATCTGAAGCAGGATCAAGGCTCTGTCAGAGCCTGGGGCTCAAACCCAGGAACTGCAAAATCATGACCTGAGCCGAAGTCAGACACTTAACCAACTGAGCCACCCAGGTGCCTAGAAGGGGTTCTTTATAGTCAACTTACCCCCTAATTCTCTTAAGAATATAATATGTGGTATTTGCTATGGGACCCTTTGACATTTTCTAGAATATACATTGGGAATTTGCTTAAACAATGGGGGTCATAGAAGTAATTAACTTCTAGTTTTAAAGATGACTCAGATAACAGTACAAAAAATGGCTTAAAGATATAAATCGGATAAATATTGCCACAGGCAGTCACATAAGAGAGGAAATGAGGATAAATGAAGCAAAATGAGTAATGAGTAGTTGATCTCACAATAATTGGTAAGAAAATGATGTTCTGGGTAAGGCAATGACACAGATAATGATAATGGAGAGGAGTAAGACATTTTTCAAGAGCTTTTAAGGAGGTAGACTCAGTCTCCTTGTTTGGCTTTGTTTTTTTTTGGAGGTATACTCAATAGGATTTGGTAGGCAGTAGATATGGGGGATGACAGAGGTAGGGAAGAGTCCAGCATAGGACCCTGATTTATGACAGAGTAGGTGTTTGAAGGACTACAGTATGATATAGACATTCAAATCCAGGATGGGGTGGTGGCTGTAGGGGTAAGAGAGTTGCAAAGAGGGTGGATGCTACAGTGTAAGAAACATGTGAAAAGACAGTAGAGGAAAATCTTCTCTACAATTTTGCATGGAACTACACAGGTCTAAGAGGAACATTTTTTTTTCATGTCATGTGACTAAGTAGGTTGAATAACTAGCTCATGTGATTTACTCTCTCAAAGATCCATTTTAATTTATTTTAATAATATTTATTCCTATATAAATTTGATTGATATATTTGGTTGCCACTAAAGCTTAGACAGAACTCAGATCTGGTACTACAATGAAAACTCACCATTATTCCTTGTGCTGATCTCTTCAAATAATCCCATTTCTGTCAAACAAACCAACAAATGAATTATTCTCCAATAAAAGAGTCTGGAAACCATGGTTGTCTCTATTTCTTCCTTGATATTCCAGTCCTAAGATTTCACCATTTTATTATCTCTCATTCAGAAGACTCAAAAACAATCCTGAAAGACACAAAAGTAGAAGAAAATGAATGAAAAGACATACTATGTTCTTTGGAGGAAAGACTTAACATAAATATGTCAACACAATAAAATATCATTAGGGTTTTATTTTCCTTAAAGCTAAAGAGAACTCAGTTGAGGGGCGCCTGGGTGGCGCAGTCGGTTAAGCGTCCGACTTCAGCCAGGTCACGATCTCGCGGTCCGTGAGTTCGAGCCCCGCGTCGGGCTCTGGGCTGATGGCTCAGAGCCTGGAGCCTGTTTCCGATTCTGTGTCTCCCTCTCTCTCTGCCCCTCCCCCGTTCATGCTCTGTCTCTCTCTGTCCCAAAAATAAACGTTGAAAAAAAAAATTAAAAAAAAAAAAAAAAAAAGAGAACTCAGTTGAAAAACATAACAAAACAAAAAAGGTAGCAATAAGTCTGAAACAAAAGATAACTCTAAAAAAGAGAAGAATGAGAATAACCTTTCCCTAGAAGGAATTGGCACACATTATAAAGCTTCTGTAGTTAAAACAGTATGGAATCCATGCATGGAGAAACAAAGTGACATCACATAAAAAAAAAAAAGAAAATATTTACAGTGACTTTAAAACACAAGTAGACTGTATATTCTTAGTTAAATACATTCTGGGGTACAAAAAAATAAAGCCTGAAAAAATAACAAATCCTACATTTTAAGGATATATATTGTGACTGTATATCCTTAGTTTAATATATTCTGAGGTCAAAAAAAACAAAGTTTGAAATAATAACTATACATTTTGAGGACTTACATTTGAGGATATATATTAAGTAGTGCAACTATAAGACTGTTACCTTTGCAGTGAGGGAAAAAGCAAATGGAGGTTTTTGTTTTTGTTTTTAATTTTTAATGTTGATGTATTTTTGAGAGAGAGAGAAAGAGAGAGAGAGAGAGAAAAAATCAGTGGGGGAGGGGCAGAGAGAGAGTGAGACATAGAATCTAAAGCAGGCTCTGGGCTTCGAGCTGTCAGCACAGAGCCCGACGCCAGGCTCTAGCCCATGAACCACGAGATCACAATCTGAGCTGAAGTTGGACGCTTAACCAACTGAGCCATCCAGATGCCCCACAAATGACATTTTATATATGATTACCATGGAAAACCAGAAGTGTTGGCATGAGAGAAATAGGAACCAAATGTAAAATCAATAAGGTTAGGTAATAATCACATACACCTGAATTTGAATTAGAACTCACAATAAATATCAATTATGCAAACTCACAAACTTTATCCTTAAAAAATACATGCTTCTTAGACTTGTGCTCTAAAATATGAAAAAACAATGACTGACTGTAAAACATTGAGCACTCTTAGCACCCATGTGTGGTCTTTACCATTTCACAACACACACAATAAAGTCTTCTAGGAGAATGGGTGATTCTGAGTGTTGGATAGAAAATTTAAAAGATGATCTTGAGACATCTTGCCATATAAAGGAGTTAGAAAGCTCTTAAAGCCTACCAGGATTGTATCAAAAAGATACAGAAGTCAACCTAAGGAGGTTCCCAATTCAGCAAAGATAGGACAAATTTGAACATTAATAAAGATAATTGCAATAGATTGAAATGCATCAAATATATTTTAACATGAGTTTATTTTATTTCTTTTGAAATAAAGAAAGAAACCCACTGGAAACAGTTCCTATAGCACACACAAACAAAAAGCAAGCAAATATTATATGCCCGCTGATAGTACACAGCACAACCTATAAGCGATTCTTGCCAAAAAAAAAAAAAAAAAAAGTCTAAATCTGATCAAGTTTTTTAATTTAATCACCATTTGGTGGGGAATACAGGAAACAGAAGAACATTATAAATATTACCATGAATATGAAATTAGCAAATATTGTCTCTGTCACTTTAATGCGTTTCAAGATCAAAAAAGAGATACAAGGTGAAATTAAAGATTAAAAATATTTAAGAAACTTCATTAACCAATTACATACAATGAATGGACCTTATTTGGATATTATTCAAAGAAAGGACTTATACAAAATTTCATACAAAAATTATAGAAACTTAACTACTGACTACATACTTGGGATTGTTAAAATTGTTAATATATTAGATATGGTAATAGTATATGCCTATGTTCACTAATGAGTCTTTATCTTTTAGAAATTCAAACTCAAATATATATAAATTAAAGGTATTGATGATTGACTTCAAAAAACTTAGAGTTAAAGATGTAGGTCGAAGAGAGTTAAAAAAGAGTAGTCATGAAATGATTACTTTTGAAGTTGGTTGGTGAATATATGGGGGCTTGTTACATTATTCCATATACTTTTTTATTTTCTAATTTTTCATGATGAAATGAAAGAAAAAAATCTCATATATTTTCTCCTTCTCCAGTCTCACATCAGCTGCTCATTTTCTTTTCCTAAAATATTGCTATAGTAACTAGTGTTATCAACGTGAATTTTCACCTCTAAGATTTACTCAGAACATGCTCATTAGATTCATCCTCTAAAAACCCTAAAAAACAACTTTTTTCACAAGTAGCTACTTTGCTCAAAACTTGTAAGTGATTCTCCACTTTCCTCGAAATAAGTGATCATAAGTCTGTTCAAAATAAACCATCATTAGTTTGACATCAAAGACACCTTACAATCTGTTTCCATCCAATTCTCTGAACACTTCCCTCACTTCTTTTTATGAACTTGATGCTTTAGTCAAAGCATTTGTCCACTTGTCTGCTTGTCCTGGAAACAGATGTGGGAACTCCACCTCCACTCTTGCTCTTACAAGGCTGTCTGAGTAGTTGCCCTTCCTCTATATTTATCTTAATTTGTTCCTTCCTTGAAGGTCTATTCAAGTCTCACCTCCTCCATGTAGCTTTTCCTAAAGACTTTTCAACTACGGTCAACTGTCTCTTATTTGAACTCCAGCAGCAATTACTTTCCTATAACTCATTTTATCACATGCTACTCTACATGGCTAGGGTATTTTAATGCCCAGACTCCACCCTCTTTGATGTCAGGGAGTGTGTCAGATTTCAGTGTACTCAAGCACAAACTGTAGAGCCTTATGCAGAATAATTGCTCAATAAATGTTTGCTGATGTTGCTGCTGGCCTTGCTGCCATTATTAATGATTGTGGTGGTGGTGATGATAATGACGGTGGTGGTGATAATGATAAAGGAAGTTCATTTGACAATAATTGCCAGGATCCCAAAATTTCTTCATTGAGATGACCTTGAATCTAAAGATTTACGACTGAGTTAGAGTATTGATTCATAAAACTAAATATTCAACTTGCGTTTGGTCCTAGAAGTCATTCCATATGTCCCAATAACCTAGTACTGCCAATTAAGATGGATTAAACATACACACAAACAAAAAGAAAAACAAGAACAAAAACAAAACCCCTATTTTCAAATTCTTCATTGACTTTTTACTCCTTAAAGAATTACAAATGTCTTGATAGAGGATTAGAGGTTTACAGTCTGGCCTAAAATCCAAAATCAAATTTCATTCTCATTATTTCCCTATATGTACTCTGCTTCAGTTAAAATAGTCTAATTTTAAATATATTTGGAACCATTTCTCTTCTTTCTATTTCCATTAAACTTCCTTAGTTTAGATCTTCATAATTTCTTGGATTGTTTCAATTCCTTTTCAAATCCACCACCTGGCTTCCAGTCATGTTCCCTTCCAGTTCATTCCCCACCCACCCTTCACTAAAGCCCAAGAAGGATTTATCCTGCTTAAAATTCTTGTATGACTTTCTTAGCTATAAAGGCTAAATGCCTTAACATGGTGTACAAGACCTTTTATGATATTCACTTTCATTACTTCAAATGTCTGCTATATGCTATGGGCTTCCCATAGAGTGGCAAATACTCTATGGTCTATCCCTCTATTGTCTAGTGAGAGAAAAGGAAAAGAAACCCACACACATAAACATATGATAAAGACCAACAGGAACCATGATAAAAGGGGGGGATACCATGAGAAAGAAATATAGGGAGATCTAATTTAGATTGAACAGAAAAGATCTTCCTGCTGATGTAACATTTAAGTTGTTTCCTTCATGTGGAGAAAAAGTTACTAAGAGTTTGATAAATCTCAGAGGTTAGAAAGAGAAGTGAAGTTACAATATATACCATCTGTTTATGTTTATTACCTACTTGATAAATTATAAAAAAATTGATAGCAAGTTAGCTCTCTATATAAATTATGATAACGCTTTGTATTATGTTTTCCATTTTGTCATGTGTCTTTTATTTTTATAAATATTTTTCCCATTAGAAGTTTAAGAGTTAAGCAGCATTCTATAGACCTAAGGCTTTGTGTTTCCTGCTTTCCCTTAATACTAGATTATCAGTATTTCAGATATACAGATATACAGTCTTTTCTACTTTTAAAATTTAACACTTTAATCCACCCGATTTTATTTTTGATAGTTATGAGAGGGGAGCTATCTGGTGTTTTCTAAATGGTTAGCCATTTATTGAATAATAATAATAAGGACTAGCATTCATGGGGGTTTACTATGAGCCAGACACTCTGCCAAATGCTTTGTATTTATTATCTGTTAATTCTTACAACCCAACAGGGTAGGTAGTGTTATGCTCCTCAACTTTCAGACAAAGAAGGTGAAGAGCAGTTAAGTGATTTGCTCAAGGTAATACAGCTATTAAACAGAAGAGCTAAAATTAGAACTAAGAGGTATGACCCAAGAATCTATTCTCTTCACAATTAATTTTTAATTTACAGTGACTTCCAGAATCCTTGCCTTGCTCAAAGATTTGAAAGGTCTCCTATGCCATATAATAAATTTCTGTTTTATATATTTAAATATGCTTCTCCTTGGGCCATTTCTAGGCTTCACATATATACATATGTATTGACATGTATATGCTTTTACATTGGTAATTTTAAGCTGAATAAAAGATTAGTTATTACTTCCTTTTGCTCCATGTTTCTACGCTTCTATCAATTGATGCATTTAACCAAATTATTTTTGCATGTCAAAATGTGTTCACCACCTGTAAGCTAAAAATTACCTTTCTTGAGCTTATTGGCTATTTCTCTGTCGCATTTTCTCACCTTATTCTATGCCCAACTTGATTGTAGAATTTGCTCTAACAATGTTAAACCTCATATAAAATGGTTACATTTTTTATAACTTTGTAGTAAGGACATTCTTGTAATATAAGAATAGATTAGTTTCTAATTGCTATCTGCTGTTCTGATGTATTATAGTTCTACGACATTGAAGACACTGAAAAATTAGAAAGACATTCTCCTAGGCTCACACTCTCTGCTATTAAAGTACAAATATTATTTGCTCTCACAGTGTGCTACACAGAAAGCTCAGCTGTAATTCGAAGAACATAATATATGTTGATGCATCATGATCTCTTGAGATACTCTTTAAGAGGAACATCTCCTCAATGTTTCTCCATAGGGTTATTGAATTTCCATAGGCTCCATCTTTCCTTCCTTAGCAGAGCTGTTGTATTAATCAAAATTACCACCTGCTCTATTATAGACTCCTTCAAATGACTTCTCTCAACTTAATATACTTATATTAGATGAAGCTATCAGTGAGTTATTGGGACACATTCCCTGCTCTGTTCATTGCAAACTAGCTCTGAGTTGGCCACTTAAGGAAACTGCATTAACTCTTTCAGACCACCAGGGTGCCATTTAGGGCCCTCATGTAACATTTTCCTTAAACTAGGTCATCATGATGTCATTTAATCATTTTAGAGCACTGAAATAGATATTTATGAGATGGCCTCTCAGAGTCTGAAAGAATTAGTGTAGTTCTCCATAGCCTATGACCCACTCTGAAGTCAAATGACATGAACTTCTGTTAGTATGTCAGTCATTTCTGAGTCCTGGCTACAGTTCTCAGGGAGAATCTGAAACATTTAACAATGAGAAGGGAATCAGTTAAAAATCTGCAACCCAGTTCACTCAAAATTATTCACTGAAAAGTTATTCTTGTTCTCTCTTCATTCCATTCCTGTTTCCAATGCATAACCATAGCTTGGTCCAGGGCCTATTAGCTGGCTGTCTACTCTTACCAGATGACACTTACCTAAGAGAAATTGTCACAAATTGTAGAATCACAGAGCTGGAAGTTACTTATAGGAACTATCTGGTAAAAAAAATGGAGTTCTCTAGGTAGAATGTTCAGTAAACCATCTTAGATTAACAAGAAATTATCCTCCACATTTTCTTTCACTAATAAGATACTATTTTATATTGAGATAAAATACTTCCTTGTATCTTACTGAACATGGTAGGATTTAGAGAAAACATCACCTAGTTGTTCTCTGTAGAAATTTCTCTACTGAGTAAAAATCTTTTGACCTAATCTTATGAGATCTGTGAAATTGTCAGAATATAATATTTTTATAGCCCTTAGCACAACCTACAGGAGATGTGTGGGAAACTGTTTATATTGTCACTTTTTGTGACACCTTAATGAGGTGAATGTTCTAGAAATTGGGAAAAAAATACATGAAAGAAAATGTTCCGCTGCGTTAGAATAAAATTAGCCTTTAAAAAAATTCTCCAAATTTCCATTTCCATATCTATTACCTGCCTATTTTTAACTGATTCAAATTCCCAGATATGCATGTATTTATCGATTCTCTGCAGAACTTTTATATAATGCAAGGAATGAGATTCTACCTTGTGATGTCATGTTGCTGTATTTAACAGATACCTCAAATTGTAGTCATTCTCACATCTCTGTTCAGAATTTCCATGAATCCAAAGCAAGTTAATGGAACTGAAAGAAAAACAATATTTTAGATAAGGGAAGGCAAGGTTTTCCAATTTTTATGGGGAAGGAAAAATTCAGGTTTAATTTGATTTAGGTTCATAATTTCCCATATTAGACTTCTATATATAAAAACAGTACTTACTGTTACATTCCCCATCTTCATCTGCAAGTAGGAG
>NC_044308.2:79120723-79216205 GCF_007474595.2 Lynx canadensis
GGCTTGTCTTTTATGGCTGACTTGCACTAGCAGGAAAAATTAATTGACCTTATTGAGTTTTATATTTGAAAAAGTTGCCAGTGGTGAAAAAATGGTCTAATGTTCTCCTTCCTTCCAGATCCAGACATGCTAAGGAAGGGCTGTGACTGGTCTACACCTTGGCCAGGTGCCAATCTCTGGGATAGTCAATTGTGGTCATTGCATAGGGTTTACATATACAAAAAAATATATAGCACCTTCCACAGAGACTGTAGAAGAAGAATAAGACTGAGAAGCAGAGAAAAGGAACAATTTCTAAAAAGAGCATGCTGCTCCCAGATGAAATGGGTTTTTGGGTAGGCAAATAGTAGGCAACAAACACAAATATGCATTCCAATACAAATGAGTTCAAACAAAACAGGGATTTTATTGAAAGGATGTAATACTATCTTAAAGAACACAATGAGGACAAGATATCCAGGTATTACAGAAGACCTGGACAAGCAAAGGAAGGCCCTTAAGACACACTGTACCTACTGTTTGTCTTTTTTCTTCTCTTTCTATTTTAATTACTTAATCTCTACAGGCTGTTTCTGAGCATGTCCAGTCCAGGTAGTCATAAATAAATACCAGTACCTAGTATACAGCTAGGCACATCTCAGATAGCATGTCTGGGAACAGAGGGACATTTGAGAAAGTTTAAGGACTAGGGTACAATTTTCTGAGAGGAGGTATCTATTACATTCTGATATTTTAAAGTAAAAATAGTATCACCACTTATTTTATTTAGTTCTAGGCCCCAGGAGAAAGTATATATTTTCATCTTCTATTATTTCCTCTTCTAAATTAACCATACCCTTGGGATAACCATTCTTAGGGAAAACATGTAACTTAGTCATATTGATCCACAGTACTACAATGATCCATAGATCACTGAATAATACAATCTGGGTGGTCACATTCTATGAATTCTACAAGCAGAGGTTTTATATGCTTACCAATAAAATAACAATTTCTTTTAAGCTAATTGCCTAAAGGTTTTACCCTAAGGAGAACATTCTAACTAAGATACATTTGTCATGTATACTTAGAGAATATGATGAATTTGTGGCATGAACAGCTTGTCTCTTTGACTTAATACTGACAAACACTCAATTTGAAATTTGAAGAGGTAATGGTGGTAGTTACAAGGAAATGAAAAGCTTCAAAGCTTCACATTTTCTTGGCATGACCTCTACAACAGCATCTGTTCTTGTCTTTTTTTTTTTAAATTCTTGAGTAATACTAGGAAGTTGCTAGACCAGATGAACTTCCTATGACCTATTTAGTAGACCCAAACAATTAGCAAATGGTTATTCAATCACTCCTAAGAGTAGATTTATGCTAGACAAGTAGAATATCATGACCTTTTGATTTATTTTATATAACTTTTCATATACACTTCTTCTGACAATGCCTGGCACATAGTCTGTGAGAGGCGATGATGGTCTGAAGCAAGGCTTTGCATAGGATATGGAGATGATGTGCTGCTATTTTCCATTGTCCCCAGTTCCATTCACTAGACAGTCTTCACCTCTAGACTTAGCAGGGCTAACCCTGCATCCTCTATTTTCCTGATTGTTAGGAACAATCATTACAAATGGTAAGTAAATCTTAGGTGTCAGTGTTATCATCTAAGGATGTATATAAATAAGAAGAATAGAAAGTGGAATTTTGAGGTACGCCTGTGTATAATGAATGTATGGAGGAAGAGGAGCTTATGAAGAAGACTGAGAGTTAGACTTTTAGGTGGTGAAAACACTAAGAGAAAATGGGGCCAAGAGAGAGTCACAGAAAAGACAAGGAGAAGAAATATCAAGAAGAGATAGGGCGCACCTCGGTGGCTCAGTCAGTTGAGCATCTGACTTCAGTTCAGGTCATGATCTCACAGCTCGAAGGCTCCTGAGTTTGAGCCCTGCATTGGGCTCTGTGCTGACGGCTCAGAGCCTGGAGCCTGCTTCGGATTCTGTGTGTGTCTCTCTCTTCCTCTCCCCTGCTCATGCTTTCTCTCTCTCTCTCTCAAAAATAAATAAACATTTAAAAATTAAAACAAAAAAGAGATGCCAAAAAAAAGGCTAGATGAACAGCATCAATAGAACAAAGGGAATACTGGAAAGCATCTGTTGAATTTGTCAGATCAGAAGTCAACAATGACATTACTGAGAGCTCTTTCAGTGGAGTGATGAGGAAATAAATCAGAACAGAATAAATTGAAAAGAACAGGAGGTAGAAAAGTTTAGAAAATGAGTATCAACTATTCTTTTTAAAAGGATAGAACTAGTAATTCTATAAACTTAAGAATACTTTGATTAAGGGGCACCTGGGTGACCCAGTCAGTTGAGAGTCAAACTTCTGATTTCACCTCAGGTCGTGATCTCACCGTTTGTGAGTTCAAGCCCCATATTGGGTTCTGTGCTCACTGCGTGGAGCCTGCTTGGTATTCTCTCTCTCTCTCTCTCTCTCTCTCTCTCTCTCTCTCTCTCTCTCAATGAATAAACTTAAAAAAAGAATACTTTGATTAAAAAAATTCAACAGTGGGGGCACCTGGGTGGCTCAGTTGGTTAAGCATCTGCCTTCAGCTCAAGTCATGATCTCACAGTTCATGAGTTCAAGCCCCACATCAAACTCTCTGCTGTCAGTACAGAACCACTTTTGATCTTCTGTCCTCCTATCTCTCTGCCTCTGCCCCACTCACTTTCTCTCTCTAAAAAATAAATAAATAAACTTTAAAAGAATTCTCCAATGACCTGATTAAGACTCCATGTAATTGTGGGGTGCCTGGGTGGCTTAGTCAGTAGAGCATCTGACTTCAGCTCAGGTTGATTTCACAGTTCATGGGTTTGAGCCCAGTGTTGGGCTCTGTGCTGACAGCTCAGTGCCTGGAGCCTGCATCAGATTCTGTGTCTCCCTCTCTTTCTGCCCCCTCCTTCCTCTCTCTCTCTCTCTCTCACTCTCTCAGAAATGAATAAACATTAAAAATATAAGAGAAAACTCCACGTAATTGTTCCTAGGAACTCAAAAAGGCAATTGCTATTCTTCAGGTTTTCTTTTTCCTTTTGTAATGATACTATTTACTTCGTAGTCATTTCCAATGTACCTACCTGGAAAGTCAATCCAACAATGGGAAGAAAGAGAACTTATGTATGTGATTTTTTCCCTTTCAATAGGTCATTTACTGACATTGAAAAAATTTCCTCACATCCCCAAAGTAGAAGACATATTGCATTAATAGTTTGTGTTTGGTTAATATGGATTATAGAAAAATAATCTGTCAACAGCTGGTTCTGTCATTCCTTTCTTACCAAGAATGTTGCTATAGATTACCAAAATTAAAGGAAATTATAGCCAGAAGTTTATATTAGTCTGCCTTTGTTTTGAAACCTTAACATTCCCCTTCCAGTCTGTTTTATACTTCTCTAAAGTACTTATACTTTCTTTAAACCCATCTTCCCAGAGTTCCTGTCTAAAGTGCTGGTAAAGAAAGAGTCGATAAACTCACTCACAGTAACAAATGATGGCAAAACCAGTCTAATGTGTTACCTCTCCCAAGATGGCTTCATATACAAGAACTGAAGTCCAGTAATGAATGTCAGTATGAAGAAGTTTAATTGTATAGGAGGATGAAACATCATAGCTATCTTACCAAATTATCACAAATAGGACTTACTCTACCTGAATATAAGGCCAACAGTACATTGTATTTTAAGCTAAGAGAACATATACCTACAGGGAATAGATTTCCATGATGGAAGGGCAAGTTCACTTTTTGTTGATATTTTAGAAATATTTCCAAAGAGATAATCACTAGGTTTTCATTTAGACATATGTGATGACACAGTTGAAGACTTCAAAGGAGTTTGTGTAGCAGGTTGACTTTTGATACTGTCACAATTCTATGTCTGTTTTTCTTATGAACATGTGAGAGCATTTCAAAGAAAATGATGGAAACTTCTAAATTAAAGGTACTTCAATGTTGATCAGGCTATAACCTAATTAACATTTTCAAGGCTTCCACTTCTTTTAGATAAATGGCAGGCCTTGACTGGCAGCCACAAGACAGCTCATGAACATGATTATGACAAAATAATGTGCCTTTGTCAGACACAGACTTTGAGTACTCTCTTGACTTAATAAAGTTAAGCACCACTTATAATCAGTACTTCACTTTGCTTTTTTCTATCATATAGCCTGTTGGTTGTCCTGTTGTTCTAGCAGACATCTTGCATAGGTGTTCACTGGTACTCTCCCACTATGGAGGCACTCAAATTCTCAAGCTTCTAGCTACTACCAAGTTGCACAAAATGTAGTTTGACTTCTTATAACCCAGTATTCATCATCATTGCTTAATGTACCAAACCTTCATAATTCCCAGTATCATTTCATTTTGACTCACATTTGTATGCATTGAACAAGATTGAAAAAGTCCTCTGAGTTTCAATTTAAGTGTTAAAAATTGTCACTGAAAGTGCTTACTTCAGCAGCACACATACTAAAATTGGAACGATACAGAGAAGATTAGCATGGCCTCTGCACAAGGGTGACATGCAAATTTGTGAAGCATTCCATATGAAAATAATAATAATCACTGAAAATATGAGTCATATAAGCTAAAACCAACTAGCTTTAGTCTTGAAAAATCACATAAAGTATTTATGAAATGTATAAACCCTAGGAAATTATTTTCAAACAATGATAGGTTTGAATACAATTTAATCAATAATATCATATGTAACTTAGAAACTTTTATTGATGAAAATTTTGGTATTCTATTATTCCATTAGCAAACCATCCTTATTGAACACCTTTGGGATCTTCAAAGGTACAGAATAAGATTTAGTTTTGTGCTTTGAATTTTTTCAATCATTCTCCTCTAAAATTATTTGCATGCAATAGTTAACCAGTACATACTTTAAATTGAACAGAAAGTACAGTAGGTTGGACTTGGATATAATAAAAAGATTTTTATTATTTATTGATTTAAGTAATGAAGAAATACATTTGGGAAAAATTATTTCATGAAACATTACTTATAGAGTACCAATATGAAGCCCATTGAGTTCCTCTCCTTTTTTTACTTATTTTTTTTATTCTTTCTATCCTCCTTCTATTTAATTTTTCTCTCTTGGGAAGACAGATTGTCAAAACATCAAGTAAGGTCTCCTAGGATTGCTTGTACTTCTGAAAGCTCAGTCTTCTCTGCTATATCTTTGGCTTCTTTGTGTTTTTGTGTCATCGGGACTGAAGAGATATGTGATGGTGGAATTCTAGCTCAAAAGCCAAAAGAATGGTTAAATAAATTGGGTGGCGTAGATATTTGAGAAGACAGGTAAGCGCTTGATGTTACACAGGCTTTTTCACGACAGGAAAACCTCACTTTGTCAACTTGACAATTAAACAACAAGATAACTCTTACGCACTTCAAAACACATTCCAAACTTGAGAATCATAGTGGAAAGGCATTGCCTTTTTTCCAGTGCTGCAGGGAAACTGTACAGGGGTTTCTGAATGGAGGAAGAGGTACAGAGTTTGTGGGATTTTAAACATTATACAACTGATGAAGGTACCTACTAACCAGAGGAATTTAGAATGATCTTTGATTATAAGGTAGTACATTTTTAGATACATGTTTGCTTATCTGCAATGCTTAGAAGAAAACGTTCCTGTTCCTCCTTGTGTTCACTATATGGCAATTTTGAGAAGTTATCAGTGGAAGATTTTAGAATCCAAACAAATAGCTTTAAAAAATTAGAGTGGTTGGGGCACCCTGGTGGCTCAGTCAGTTAAGCATCCAACTCTAGATTTCAGCTCAGGTCATGATCTCACAGTTGTGAGATAGAGCCCCACATCAGCACAGAGCCTGCTTGAGATTCTCTCTCTCAAAATTAAAAAAAAAAAAAAACTTAAAAAAATTAGAGTGGTTTATTTGGTTTATAAATTCACAGAATAATACCCCACAAAGACTTAGGAATACTTATTATTTGTCAGGCTTATAATGTGGCTGACATTGAGTATGATGATTTTACTTTACGATTATAACATATATAACAGTTATGTTAATTGCTATGGCTTTGGATTTCAGAAGGGAGGGTAAGTGCTCTCAGGTTTAACTCTGAAATTTTTGGGAAATGAAGATGAAGTGCATTTGAAGCGTCCCTATGTGCATATCTCTACATGACTCTAAACAACTGGAAATCCACTTGGGAGAGAGTCCATGACAGAATGAAGGCATAACTTCCAGGGCCAGGCAACTATTTACTCATATCACTGGGCCTGATAAGGAAAATAGGATATTTTCAGAGGAGGAAATACTGCTATTACCTGCCTCTGACTTAATAAGGGGTAAACCCTACATGTGATATGTCTCTAGGATCAGGCAGAGCCTTTTGGGGTTTACCTACAGTTAGATACATATCTATATCCACATCTCTATCTATCTATCTTAGAAATATAATTACACAGGGGATATTTGTTAACAACCATACTAGTATTTACCCAGGATCAAGTCTAATTTTGAAGACATCAAGCCTTTTCCACTTCTATAAACCTCATTTTCAGAACTGGGAAGGGTATTTGTGTCCATTTGTCTGTTGATCCTGACCTTCTCAAATTCTTCTCAAAGCCTTGGATACCCTTTTGACTCAAATAAAATAGGATTGGGGAGACTTTTTCCAATGCTTTATAGCATCACGGTACAAATCTAATTTAGGAACATCCATCCAAAATACCAAACTTGAAAAGGAATGAGTTACATATAATTGCCTTGCTTCCACTCACCTATTTTGGCTTTATGTTTTGTTTTGTTTTGTTTTAGAAAACAAATCTTCCTTCAGTAAACAACCAGTAACTTGGTATCAACCGTATAGAAGAAAAACATCCTGCTCAGTGGCCTATCCAACAATATATGCTGTTTGCCACCTACAGAGCCACATGTACTAAAATGCACTAAAATGACTGTACAGGATATAACTAAAACAAATCCATTGTGAGATTTCATACCAAATCCAGAGTGTTCTGGGGCCACTAACTGAACAGAATTAAGGAACGACTGTTGATATAGGTGGCTACAGAAACAACTACTCTCCAAGCATTTGGACAACCAGCTCTAATAAATTTCTTTCTCAGTAGTTTATTCTATGGACTGGAGATAGCCATCTGAGATACCTAGAGAAATCACAAGCAATCAGACAGTTATCTTTATATGAGGTACTACGTCTTAAATACAAGATTAAAGATTCCATGCTGTTATGACCTAAAATATTAAAGATGTTTTTTCAGTGGTAGTTAGTTCAAAGGATATTACTATTTCTCAATATTTCATTCATTCTTAATCACTGGCAAAATGGCCTTTCACTGGTAAATTTAGGCAACAAAACAGGGTTTTTAGTTATTATTAAAAAATGAGATTTCTCTTTAGTTACTTGTATAGTTTGGAAAATTCAACTCTATTTACATAGTAGTTACTTAAGTGATACTCATTATTCTGAATGACCTTTTCTTTGTTATAACTTCTAACCAATTTAGCAAAGCCATCAAATTCTTCAAGTTAACCTGGGAGGAAGTAACAGTTTTCTCTTCTTACTCATCCAAAATAATAATAGCAAGAAACCATTTTTCTAAACGCTATTTTAAACCAACGCATGCCTGTGAACTTCCCTCCCTGACTATTTCAGAAGCTTCTCTTAAGTCATTATAGTAAGTCCATCCATGCCTCAATTCAGCACAACAATTATCTAGTGTTTACTATATTCAAAACATGAGTAAAATATGACGTTGTCTTCAAAGAGTTTATAAACTGTGTATAATTTCTGTTATCTAGCTGCATATTTTAGTTCAAGTGAGTCAGCAAACTTTAAAAAGCCTGACTTTATAATGTTATCACCAACTTGCAAGTTTAGATCAACTTTAGTTGTTGCTAACCTTAATAGAAATACAGCCTATCTTTTCAAATACCATGCAACCTTATTACCACTTTTGCAGATGAAGGAAGTGAAACAATATGGGTCAAGTGAGTTGCTCCATGATTAATGAAGCAAAAAGTAGAACTCATTGTCTCCTTGTATGTTTAACCAAGAGCTCAAGAGAGTGTAAATTGTGAACAATTTAAATTAAATGGAAGTGTTAAAACTTACCGGAGCAATTTTGAGTCAGGTATTCTAGTTAATAAAGGATAACCAGAAGCAATTTTAGTTGTGTGCAGTATTTGTTATACTCTAAGAATGGTATAGTTTGCTTCAAACAATGATTAAAAAATAGAAATAGTATCCATCAATGGATATATTTTCTTTTTGAATTTACTGACAAAAAAAGGTGCAGATGGCACCCCAAATAAGAGACTGGCATGGACCAGTATCTTCTCTGTGAAAATGACTAATGTATTACTATGCTTCTGCCAGAACTTACATAAAGAGACTGCCAAAAATGATCATATCATTATCAGCTAGTGTTCCCAATTGTTCACTGTTTGTATCACATATGGATCCTCTGAAATGCAGAACTCCTACCTAAAGAAACCCTAATATCATTATAAAACATGAACTTTTGCATGTTTTTAAAATGTTTTAAGAAAACTGTATTTGTTCTACAATAAACAGACATATTTTCCTGGTGTCAGTTAAACAAAAAAACAGTGCAAAAAATAAATGAGATTCAAGTTTCAAAAGTTATATTTGGAAAGGAAAATTAGAATACAAAGAAGATTTGATGTAGATGTCTATGTAAACAAATCAGCTTTGTTCTTTCACTCCCTGTATATTTTTAGCTATCAGCCATCTACTAAACATCTAGCGCTAACCATTTGGTCACAGAGGGTCATTGATTTCTCTCAACTTGTGAGGCTTTAATATAGATTAATTGAATGTGACGGTGCAATACACCCAATTCTCATATTATATCCCATGACATTAAAATGAAAAGAAGATGAAATAAGAGGTTCATCTGGTTATTTATTACACAGTAAGCACCGCTTAGCTTCTCACTGGTGCAAAAGTTAGTTCATTTTTACATGAATATACATATTTTACATCATCAAATAACAAGGAACTGGATATTGGTATTCTTCATACTCACGCACACACACACACATACACACACAACCTTTTATACTATCAACTATAAAATACTAGAAATTGAAACATAGATCATCTTTCTATGTAAAGTATTTCAAATGGAAAATGACAGTTGGGTAGAGTGTAACTTGAAAAGTAGTCTTGGGGAATGGGGAAGGGTTGAATATGTGAAGCACAGAGGAATTTTAGGGCAGGGAAAGTGTTCTTTATGATACTGTAATTGGGGATATATGACATGGTATATTTGTCAAATCCATAAGACTTTAAAGGAAGAAGAGTGAAACTTAATAAAAGTTTTAAAAAAGACATTTAGGAAGTCAAGGGATCACAGAATGTGACAAAAAAAATCTAACTACATTACAAATGTATGAAATAATCTCACTAAAGGTGGTAAGGGGAAAATGCTGACCTAAATAACTGGAAATGAGTGGACTTTAACACCAAACATAAAAGAAAGTGTGCATAAATACCATATTGTAGCTCATAAATTTGGTAAAGTTTAACAATTCTGAAACCACTATGCATGTATGCTGGAACTGAATAAGTAAGCAAATGGGTGCTAGATGGTAAGAGCCAGGTTTCTCACTGTCAGAATGAGAAATTATAAATGAGCAAGAAAAAGCTAGAATGATTCATGTGGTAGTGTATTAGAGACATCAATTTGAACGTAACATAGATACAGATGGACATATATATATATATGTGTGTGTGTATATATATACACACACACACACACATATATATATATATATATATGTAAAATTCCTTCCCCCCCTCTACATATATGTAGATACACATACACATACATAGATATATACAGTGAGGGGGTATATAGATATAGAGATTGATATAAATATAGATACAATATGCATGCACACACACAGGTTATTTGATATATTTTTTTCTTTGCTCTGTCAGATGAAAGGGCCTAAAAGCAAAGACATCCCACTAGAAATGAGTATAACTAGTACTCACTTGGTTTGTACCACCATTTTCCAATGGAAAGAATCAGAGTTGCTTGAAAAACTGGTTGATTCTAGCACTGGGCAGAAAATATACAAAATGAGGCTAGAGTGTATACTGATGCCAGAAAGTAAGGAAGTGTTAACAACATACACGCACACACACACACACACACACACAAAATGGGGGTATATCAAAAGGACATAGGAGCCAACTGAAAGAATTCCCAGTGGCCAAAACTGACACAATTTGAACAAAAAAAATAAGTAAAACAGCATTGGATTTTAGTCCAAAATCTAAAATAAATATTCACAAATCCATACTGACATATAAATGATTGAATAAATAAAAGGGAGATAATAGACAAATCCCCAACGCAAAAGAATGCCAAATAAACTATGTAGACATTTCTTCCTCACTGAAGTGGATGATAACTCTCTACTTCTTTATTTTTATTTTTTTTAATGTTTTATTTTATTTTTGAGAGACAGAGAGAGACAGCATGAGTGGGGGAGGAGCAGAGAGAGAGGGAGACACAGAATCCGAAACAGGCTCCAGACTCTGAGCTGTCAGCACAAAGCCCGACCCGGGGCTCAAACCCACGAGCCATGAGATCACAACCTGAGCTGAAGTCGGACACTGAACCAACTGAGCCACCCAGGAGCCCCTAACTCTCCACTTCTAAAGTCTTGGCTTCTCAGTATGACTTTCTTCATAGAATACAGAAAAAACAGGGGATTTTTAATTTTTTTTAAAATGTTTATTTATTTTTGAGAGAGACAGACAGAAAGAGTGTGATCAGGGGAGGGGCAGAGGGTAGGAGACACAGAATTCAAAGCAGGCTCCAGGCCCGGAGCTGTCAGCACAGAGCCCAATACGAGGCTTAAACTCATGATCATGACCTGAGCGCAATTTGGATGTGTAATCCACCTGGCCACCCAGGCACCCCATAAACTAGGGATTTTTCAAAACTTAACTATCCAGTAAGGAAAATTTTCCAATACTACCTAATCCAAGTGATCAAAGACAACATCCACAGTAACGAATCATTTGACAAAAATGCCACTTTACCTCTGTGATCTCCCTCCTAAAATCCTAGTTTAATCACAATACAATAATCAGACAAGTCCTATGTAAGTGACTTTCTACAAAATACCTAACCAGCACTCTTTAAAACCCTTAAGGTCACCAAAATCAGAGAAAGTCTGGGAAATAGTAACAATCAAGAAAAGTCCAAGGAGATATGACAACTAAATGTAAGGATCCTGGGAGAGAAAAAGGTAAATTAGGTTAAATGTAAGCCAATATGAATCAAGTATGGACTTCAGTTATTACTGAGGTTATCAATATTGATTCATTATTGTGTCAAACACCATACCACTGTAAGATGCTAATAATGAAGTACACTGGGTGTGAGTATATGGCAACTCTCTGTACTGTCTTTGTAACTTTTCTGTAAATCTAAATCAATTACATAATAAAAGTTTGTTTAATGAAAACTTGGTCTTGTGGATAAATTGAATTATGGATGAGTATTAAAGTGCTGTATTGTTACTGAGTATAAAAATGAATGGAGGGTAGAATTTAATAGATCAGAGCTCAGTAGAAAGATTTTTATTTGAATATCAACTTGAAACCCCTGTTTAGCTAAGCAAGTCAGGACTCCAACAAGAGTGTGAGCTGTCACAGTGCCATGAAAGCAGATGGCCATGACTGCACACAACTGGGAAACAAAACCCCAGGACCAGTTGGAAATAATATAGGATTCCTAGTCCAGGATGTCCAAATTGTGACAGACTTTTTGTTTATTTTTTACTTTAGTAAAATCAGTTTGTTGAATTAATTTCAAAGGATGTTATAGGTTACAAGAACACCCAATATAGTGATTAGAAAACAGTAGAAACTTCTTACTGGCGTGGACTATGGAATTACTTCTGCTTTTAAAAGAAAAAAGACAGTATCTGGTTATTCTTAATTGCATGCACTCCAGGTCTCTTTCACCTCAATCATTTGAAGATTTTAATATCTAGTATATACAAACTTGTATCCATCAAAACATAGCACATATTTTAAAAATACTATTGCGATAAAACTACAATGACCTTAAGGAGAAAGAGCTCACCATTCGAAAATCATGGTAGGGTCCTATCCAGTAGATCTCTCAAGTCAACCTCAGTCAACATGATCTTTGAGTATTAGGTAACTGGTCTGTTTTATTTCTAATCATAAACCTTAGACATATCATATATATAGATTCCTGAAGAATTCTAAAATGAGCTTATCATCACCCACATCTTATTGATCACAAAAAACTCGTACAAATACAACTCCAATTGTGTTACATTGACATCTTTTCCCAATAGCCTTGTCACTGTCCATTCATATTTTCATCCAAATTGTATTCCCATAATTTATGACTAAGTATAGCATGACTTTGTATGACTAAGTCATATATCCAGGTGTATTTAATTTTCATGTGTAGAATACCAAATTCTAAGACAGTTGATTCAGCCATAACACCTATCAGTTTTTTAAAATGCTTCGTGATATATATATATATATATATATATATATATATTTAAAAATAGTAAGCCTTTTTCCAAGGCCCAAGGTAAATTGCCACAGTCCCACAAAAATATTTAATGGACCCCAAAAGACTTTCCTAATTTTTGCCATTATGTTTTACTCTCCTGACAGAATTCTTTATATGTTTCCCATATAAATATACCAGGGATGCCTTAAATCAGAGAAGTGATACAACACTATTAACTTTGTGAGAAATTATATCATGGTTAAAAGCACAGGCTCCAGAACCACACTTCCTGGTCTGAAGCTCAAATCCTTCATACACCTGCTGTGTGACACTGAAGAAGTTACTATATATCTCTTGCTTCATTTTATCTGCAAAATGCTACCTTGTCATAATTTAACAATATGTTATTTACTACTAATGCAGGTAGAAACAATTCCACAAGAGCATGGTGCCCACCATATGGTAAGGTAAAGCTTTGTTGAATGAAGGAATAAATGAATGAACGAGTCATCAGTAGTAGAAAAAGAATAAATATGCACAAAAGGAAATATGGGTGATAGCAGTGGAAATTGTGAATGCTAACTGGAACTTTAGCAATTGTAACGATAGCAGAAATGTACTGGAAGTGTTGCTCAGTATTGGACCCAATGGAGCTAATAATGTCAGCCTTCTTTCAGGAGATATATCTGAAATGTTAGCTGTGTTTTCTCAACTTATTTCCACTCAAGATGAAACTTCATCAGCTTCACACCTAATATAGGTGTTCACAGGCTTTCAGTAAATTTAAGGTAATTTATGATTTCATCTTTCTCAAGTAATTTTCAATCAAGTAAAGTTATCCAACAAGACTGGAAGTTTCACATGGAAACATTTTATTTTAAGGTTCATTAGTATGCGTAAATTCACAGCCCCTCCCAATCTCCATCCATTTTTTGCAAATAATTGAAAAAAAGTGACTCAACATACGTGGATACCAGTTTTTAGGTTAGCAAATAGGGCATGGCACTTTAAACGTTTTAAATGTGGAACATTAACTGTGCTATAATTGAATTTCTAATAATGAACCTGATTCTCCTTCCAAACTGAAGATAACATCCTGTGGTAAACATGAAAAACAGGAGCATGTCATAGAAAGCATATTATAGCATGAGGCAGGACATCTGTTTTCCAGTCCCTTACTCACGTCTTAAATGAATTTTATGTCACTTGGCCTCAGTTTCTTCATCTATAGAACAGGAATGATACCCACACAAAAACAGAAGCTTAACCAAATCCTTGCATTCACTCACTGTCTATTAAGCCCCTACAATGTGCCAAGGTCAGACTTTTTCCTACTCCTCTGTGATTTTTACAAGGGCTCACACAGGTATGAACTAGGAAAGGAGCACTGGAACAATGAGCCACAATGGGTGACATGGGAGTATGGCTACTTACTCATGTATCTTACTTGTACATCTGGTCCTGCTTGGGCTCAATCTGAATGTCCCATTCTCAACTAAGAATAAGTGCTGCTTGGCAGTTCTGACCAAATCTAGCTTATAGTGAATGTTTCCAGATACTTGGTCACTTGGTGTTTGCTCAAAAGTCAAGCATTCTAGGGCGCCTGGGTGGCTCAGTCTGTTAAGCACCTGACTCTTGATTTTGGCTCAGGTCATGATCTCATGGTTCATGACTCCAAGCCCCATGTTGGGCTCTGTGCTGACAATGTAGAGCCTGTTTGGGATTCTGTCTCTCTCCTTCTCTCTCTGCCCCTCCCCAGTTCTCCCTCTCCCTCCCTCCCTCCCTCCCTGCTTCCCTCCCTCCTTCTCTCTCTCTCTCTTGCTCTCAAAATAAATAAATAAATAAGCTTAAAAAAGGAACATACTTTGTAAATCACGGTCAAAAAAAAATAAATAAAAAAGTCAAGCATTCCATTTCAACTAAGGACCAGTACCATGTTAAGAGCTATTTCTCAAAGACTGTATAATCTGTGCTACACATGGCATGGTGTTCCAGATTCCATTAGCCTTCAACTGAATTCTCCCATTGGGTCCTGTCATCATCTCTATGCTGCATCTTTTCCCAATACTAATACCTGACTACCTTAGAGTCTGCTGGATCATATGGTTCACATGGCCAGGCTGAAGCTCTGCAGCCTGGAACTTCAGACCTATTGGCCGATCCTGGCTCAACTTAAAGCTGGCAGCCTCCCCGTCACCCACTACTGCACTAAGGAAGTACTCTTAGGAGTGGGATGTGCTGTATCCAGAAGCCAAAAAAGATCTACCAAGGTACTTGGTACTTTGTGTAGGGATGCAAGATGCAGCAATTTATCTTTTACTTTGGAGGAGATATCCCAGCACACTGCTGGCCAGCGTACCCATGAATTTCACAGGAGTAGCAGATCCTTGGAACTGACTACAGATTATTTCCCATCCTTGGAGTGCAGGTGTCTTATCAAATCCACCAGCATTCTAGCCACCTTTTGCCTATCCTGTCCAATCAGCATTATGTCATTTTTGTAATGGATCTCTGTGACATTCTGTGTGATGGTCAATGCATTTCAGATTCCTTTGGACTATATTCCGACAGAAGCAAGAAAGTTCATGTATCCGAGAGGCAACTGTTTCTGATCTACTTTTCTAAGTGGAATGAAGAGGAATGAATATGTCAAATTACTGATCACATACCACGTACTTAAAATATTAATAATCTGCTTCCAACAGTGATATCACAGAAGGCAGAGAAACCATTACCAAGACTACTACTTGGTTAAGTCTCCACTAGTCTATCAAAAAAAAAAAAGTCTGCACTAAAAAAGTAACTGTAGAGTTACTCTGCAGGATAGGGTTTCTATAATCCCAAACTAAGCAGAAAATAAAAAGAAATATGATAAGGTAAATATGGCAAAATAAACAGAAACGTGATAAAGACTCCCATAAGTACAATGGTTAGAACTTTGATAGTGGCACTAATCTCCCTCCAACACCTACCATGATAGCTTATATTCCACAGACCAAGTACCCAGTGTGAGTTTTGTTCCAACTGCCAAGTATATCAGTTTCAAATATATATACTTGGTAAGTGGGAATGACCACGGAGTGGGTCCACAGACCCAGTGATTATACTGGGAACAAGATCTTACCCAGGACTTCCTGAAGGCCTGTGCTCTAAATCAGATGCCATGACACCACCATAGGACTATTTCTTTGGGTTCCATCTTTCCAAACATGTTAATGAGCCTACATCTGTGACTATATCCCCAGTAGTCAGTCTGGACTGAGGAGGAAAGCCACCATTGAATTTCTTCATGATCTTGATGCCCCTCTTATTGGTATATTCCTGATGGCTTTGAATGAATGGTATTTCCTCTGAACCATGTTGAGGAACACAGTCCTCTGACGGGTCTTCTATTCTTCCATAAGACATCCATCCCAGGATGCCCAATTCCCTCAGACCCTTTATTCCTTTTTTCATTATCTTCCAAGGTAACTCAGGATTTCGTTCCACTTTGCTAAATGTTGTACAGCTTCTGAGAATCACTTTAGCAACAAGTTTGGGCTATTCCCCTGGGTTTCCTATTATCATTTTAATCCTGTATCCCAAGAATGCTCCCAAATCAATAAATTCTTCCTATTTAGTTTTACATTCTAGCCCTCTTGATCCCTGATGTACTCCCCTGGCTCCTGCTGATACACACTAATGAATTTTTGCAAATCTTTTGTCTTTTTCCCTCCTTTATGAGGCCCATCTGGGTTATACAGAGATTTAATCCTAGTTAGCACCTTGGCAACCAAGACAGAAGGTGGGGATAGTCCCTGAGGGAGGCACCCGTTAGCCTGTGGAGGAAAGACTTCAGTATCATACAGTACAGGGAAGTCCTAGCTGTTATTAGGGAAGGGAGACCACTTCTACAAGCCCAAAGAATCTATGGGTTCTACAGAACCAATATCATCACAAGAAATAAACCATATGCCCTATTCCATTTTCACAGTGCTAGGTGTTCCCCACCAGGGTTCTGACCTTTGCATAACAGACCTGTACTGGCTGAGTATTCAGATGTCTCTGGAGTTCTGCAACCCTAATAATGACATCTTCAGGCTGCTGCTCTATATATCTGCTTTTCCGCTGCAGAAAATAAGGGCCTTCTTTATAAATTGCCATGAAGGCTCTTTGGTTATCATGCTTAGTCATTTATTGCCCTTAGTCTGTCATTATCTTTCTGTAAGACATGTACATGACTTACCAATAACCAGCCAATTCTGTCTTACTGGCATTGTTTCCATCATATCTTTCAAACACCTGCATTACTGCACTTGCCAAAGCATTTCCTTACAGGGACATTTTTCCAGGTCACCCCTGGTGAAATGCTTATCAACTACTAAATTGTGCCAGAATCTCTTCATGTCCCATCTACCAACCAGAATAGCATCCTTTGGACTCACCAGGCTATAGGTGAGCCAATTCCAAACGAACTTACCACAGCCACAGTTTCTCAAACCACTTTCAGAACCCCTTATGCTGGACCAGGTCCTCCAAGAAGCCAACGTCAAGGCAGAATTAGAAATACAAGAAACCAGCAAGTGAACATAAAAAAGGAGCCAGAAGAGTCTGGGAAAGCCATAAGACTGATACAGATCCGACACTTGTGAAGGACAATGGGAAGGAAGGAAGTGCGTTTGGAAAAACTTTAGACTGCAGTGGAATTCTAAGGCAGTTCAGAAGGTGGTGGGAGTCCTGGAAATAAAGCCGGAGTGCTCTCACGTTTCCCAAGAATGGGCCTCTGTTAATGTCCCCTTCACATTTCTCATTGGCTAAGAATAGGCTGTGGGAGGTGCAGTGTCAGGGCGAACACAAGGATGCATTTTAGAGAGCAGCAGCTGAGGCTATGGGTCAGTGATGCTCTATAGTCTGCAATCTAAAAGGTACATTTTTGGGTCACCTGGGTGGCTCAGTTGGTTGAGTGGCTGACTTCAGCTTGGGTCATATCTCACAGGTCATGTGTTCGAGCCCTGTGCCAGGCTCTTGGCTGACAGCCCGGAGCCTGGAGCCTGCTTCCGATTCTGTGTCTCCCCCCACCCTCTCTCTCTGCCCTACCCCTGCTTTCTCTCTGTCTCTCCCTGTCTCTCTCTCAAAAATAATAAGCATTAAAAGACATTTAAAAAATAAAGTAAAAGGTACATTTTCATCACTGCCACAAGAGATAGCATTTATTGGACACATAAAAGATTCCAGTCACCATTCTAAGCACACAGTAGGAATTACCTTTTCAATTTTTCACAGCAACAATGTTAACTTTGTTTTTTTAATTATTTTGTTTTTGTAGCCGAGGCAACTGCATCTAAGTGGCTTGCCCAAGTTCACACAGCCAGAAAGTAGCAAAAATCGATTCAAACACAAATCTCTCTGGAGGCACAGCTAGATGCCTTTAACCACTTGCTTCCTATCGTCAGAGGGCTTAGAATCTGGCAGGTAAAGACACATGAGAACAGGCAAACATAATAAAACATGAATCTTCTTAATTAAGGCTGATAATTACAAATTGTCTATAAGAAAGACTGCTTTGGTATATCTGGAGAAAATCAGTGAATGCTTTGACTTATACCTAAAGGAAGAGTAGATATTTGTGTAAAAAACAGGGTTTCAGGGAAACAGGGAACAATGGTGAACAGGAAGAAGAATGTAGGAGCGTCACAAGGCTAGTTCTCACATGAACTTAAATATTTTCTGATTATTTGAAGCACCAGTAAGAGTCCTGATTCTTCTCAAGGGGTTGAAAAATAAGAAAACTGTTCAGTTCAAGCTTCTAGCAAGAGGCAACTTTTTACATCAGAAAAGGTTAAAACAAATATTTCCAATGCCAAAACAGGTAAAGGGGATGTTGATCATAGCAAATAAAATGCAGACGGGGAACAGTCAGTTGAAGAGTAATATCTAAAGCAGCAGTAATAGCAGCGGCAGTCTGCTGCCATTCCCAGAGTTAAAAATAAAGCCAGCATTTGGAGAGAATGTGGGAAGGAGGCAAAGTCTTCTGCAGAAGTCAACTGAATGAGAGTTGGTACTAAAAGGTGTCCGCGGAAGCCCCAAAGACAAATCACTGCCCACAATTTGACATATACCCCTTGGCATTAAAATCAATAATAGATAAATAACTTTATTTAAAAGTAAATACCTCAAAGGGTGCCTGGGTGTCTCAGTCGGTTAAGCGTCCAACTTCAGCTCAGGTCGTGGTCCCACTGCTTGTGTGTTCAAACCCCGCATCGGAATCTGTGCTGACAGCTCAGAGGCTGCAGTCTGCTTCAGATTCTGTCTTTCTCTCTCTCTGCTCCCCCCACTCATTCTCTGTCTCTCTCTGTCTCTCAAAAATAAGTGAACATTAAAAAAAAAATTAAAAAGTAAATAAATACCTCAATGCCTGAGTAAGGAAGGAGCAGTCATGAGAAAAGGATTTGGGCTGAACAAGATGGAGATTTTTCTCTTATAGAATAAACCTAATAAGTGTTAAGATTCTTATTTCCAACTACCAGTATCTTAAATGCCTATATCATTCCCACCTCAGTAATTCACTCTCACAGAAATTAAAGCATGGATACATGGAAATGGATATATAAAACAAGGTATCTTGTTTGTTATAGAAAAAGTTAGAGATCAATATTGACCTATAGGGGAATAATTATGCTATGATATATCAAAATGTACCAACCTGGAAAAAGTTACTTATGTGTTCAATAAATACTTAGTGAGAAATGACCAAGGACCAAACATTGTGCCAGGAGCTAGGGACACAGAAGTGAAGAAGACTGATATGGTCTCTGCCCTTATGGAGTTTGTAGTCAGGAAAACTAGACAGATAAATACCAAGTATACAATGCTGCATGCAAACAAAAAGGAAAATAAGACGTTGTGATAGAGAATCCATGAGGATCACAGATCCAAACAGATGAGAGGGTATAGGATCCACTTATAAGTGAAAGAATAGATCTTTAATAGCAGGAAAGACACAGCCTGCATTTTAACATATGAAAATAAATAAGATGATGATAATGGAGCTAGGCATGTATCTATTTACTGGTCAGAAGATGAGGGAATTAGTTCTCATCCACTATTTTCTATTTTCCTCCATGAGTTATATGCAAGTAGAGGATGGAGAGATATCTGTGAGGTGGAAGGTGAGAAAAAAAATAAGGTAAACATAGATAATTGCATACAGTGCAGATATGCATATTAATTACTCTTGCTGTAATTAATATATTTCATTCTCTTTGTTTGGCTTTCCACTTGGCAAAACCTCCAGGTTTAACACATGTGGAAAAAAAAACTGTGGAAATGACAAATACAACAATTAAAAACATAATGAGATTTAAATAAGGATGTATACATTATGAGCAACCAGGTAAATAGTGTTAAATAGAATTACATTCAAATTATTAAAATAACTAAAGTTGCAAACAAAATATGACTCATTTTAACATTATTTACCAAATGAAACAAACTAAAATGAATCTTTTCCTAAAATAATTTTTTAAAAAAACATTACGTTTTAAAGTGTCTCAATTTTTTTTAAAAAAACATATGGGCAGGTAGGAAATTTAAAATAAAAAGCAGAAGTTTTTGTACAGTCTAAATATAGATATGGTAGTGTGCCAGGTTTTAGCTGAAATTTCTCTATATATAACCTGTAATGGGTCCAGTATTTACTTTTTTTAATGTTTTGTTTCTAAAGAACATATAATGTAACTAATTAAATTCCAATTAATGAGGTTTTAATTTTTAATTGTTTTTTAATGTTTAAAAAATTTATACACCCTTTACCCATTTGTCTTGTTCCCTATTACCTACCTCTGGCAAAAACCAATCTGTTCTCTGTACCTATGAGCCTGGGTTTTTGTTTGTCTGTTTGTTTTTTGAGATTGTACATATAAGAGACAGCATACACTATTTGTTTTTCTCTACCTGACTTAATTTATTTCTCATAATGCCCTGCAGGTCCATCCATGTGGTTACAAATGGCAAGATTTCATTCTCTTTTATGGAGAATGTGTATATATACCACATTTTCTTTATCCATTCATCCATCACTGGAAACTTCTTTAACAAGAAATGTTAAGGGGACTTCTTTAAGCTAAGAAGAAAGGGTTCTAATTGGTAATAAGAAAACATATGAAAGAATAAATCTCATTAGAAAGGTAAATAAATAATAAAAGCAGTAGATAAATAGTAAAGGTAATAAAAATAGTATGAAAGTTAAAAGAGGAAAGTAAAGTAACTATGATTAAAATAATTAAGGGATACACAAGTAGAATATGATATCAAATCATAAAACATGTAGAAGGGAATAAAAATGTTGAGGTTTTCAATGGGATCAAAATTAAGTTGTTACCAACTTAAAATAGACTGTTACAGATATAAGTTGTTATAAATAAACCTCAAGGTAACCACAAAGAAATAATTTATAGTAAATATGCAAAACAGAAAGAGAAAGAAAGTATATCACTAAAACAAGTCATCAAACCACAATGGAAGAGACCAAGAGAAGAAAGAAAAGAGAGGAATTACAAAAGCAGTCAATAAACAATAAAAGGACAACAATTATATACCTATCAATAATTACTTTAAATGTAAATGGACTAAATTTACTAATCAAAAGACAGAGTGGCTGAATGGGCAAACAAACAAACAAACAAACAAAACAAGACCCACCTATATGCCACCTAAAAGAGAATCACATTAGATGTAAGGACACACAGACTGAAAGTTAAGGAATAGAAGATGACATTTTTATATTTTCTTAATTTTTGCTTGCTCCATTTCTACCTACACATATGAGGGGGACCTCAAAAGAAAGGGCCACCCAACCATAAAATAAGGGGAGAAATCAAACATACCAGTTTTGAAACAAAGAGAAACAGAAATTTGAATCAGTGTTAAAATTCTAAATTCTTTTAGGTTACTAAAATAGCTACTGAATCAGAATTTCCATGGGGAGACCCAGGAATCTGCCATTTTAAAAAAAGCTGCTTGGATATTTTTGAAGTAGATAATTTTTGACATGTTGAAAAAATAATGCTAGCTCAATTTCTCAATTTCAAATTATATTTCATACTGATGACTTTAGTACAAAAGGGGTCAAAAACATAACTTTAGTTAAGCAGTCAAACTTTGGATTCTTGGGGTGCCGGGGTGGCTCAGTCACGTATGCACCCGACTTTGGCTCAGGTTATGATCTCATGGTTTGTGAGTTTGAGCCCTGTGTCAGGCTCTATGCCTGGAACCGACTTTGGATTCTGTATCTCCCTCTCTCTGCCCTCCCCTACTGGTGCTCTCACCCTCTCTTGCTCTCTCGCTCTCTCTCAAAAATAAACAAACATTAAAAAATTTTAAAAAGAAATTTAAAAAACTTTCAATTCTTGATAATACTGTACATTGGTTGTCCAAAGTTTGGTAATGTTACTATATTGTAGACTTGTATAAATGTCTTGGAAACAAAGATTCCAACCTCAGTCTCCATACATAAAAGTCAATCTTTGATTACAGAGTATGTCTTTATGCTTTGCTATGTTGTCGTAAATAAAAAGCAGTTTTTGTTAATTACATGGACAGTGTCTAGAATTGCAAAGACCAGAAGGAACCAATTCTTGTGACACTGTGAATTGAGAATGGTCTTAATGGAGACTTTGTAACACTTATATAAGATTGCCTTGGTGAATAAACCATGAAAGGTATAACAAGAAAGAAATCCAACTGGATTGCTAAGGCTGATATCAGACAGAAGTGGTTGAAACACTACAGCAAAGAATTCAAACACAGCCAAGAATAAGCTGAAATCAATTTCATCCTTGGAGAAGCTAGATCAGTTAGCTCTTTATGCCAGAGTATTTACAAATTCCAAGGAAAAGCTAGAAATCTGAATAAATGATGTTGTGAATGGTCTGATTCCTGAGGAAAGGTGGGACACTTAGAAGAGTTCAATTGCCAATCCTATAGACCTACCCTAACCAATAGGATAGTCACTAATCATAGGTGGTCTTTGCACTTGAAATGTGGTTACTGCAACTGACACACTAAATTTTTATTTTTATTTACTTTTAATTAATTTCAATTTGAACATAAAACTGAATACTCACGTGCAAAAATAATAATAAAAAACCTTAATACAGACCTACATCCTTTATAAAAATTAACACAAAATGGATCACAGATCTAAATGTAAAATGCAAACCTATAAAACTCCTAGACTATAACAATAAAATCAAAATTACCTTGGGTTTAGCAATAACTTTTGAGATAACACCGAAGGCATGATCCATAAAAGAAAGAATGGATAAGCTGGGCTTCATTAAATTGAAAACTTCTGATCTGTTAAAGACACTATCAAGAGAATTATAAAAAAGCTACAGACTGGGAGAAAATATGTGCAGAAGCTATAACTCACAAAGGACTATTATCCAAAGCATAGAAAGAACTCTTGAAACTCAACAAGAAAACAAACAAATGGAAAAAACTGATTAAAAATAGGCAAAAGATTTGAAGAGGTACCTCACTAAAGAAGATATACGGATGGCAAATAAGCAGCTTTATTCATAATTGTGAAACTCGGAAGCGACCAAGATGTCTTTCAGTAGGTAAATGGATCAATAAGCTGGCACATCCAGATAAGGGAATATTATTCAGCACCAAAAAGAAATGAGCACCAAGTCATAAGAAGACATAGAGGAAACTTAAATGCATATTACTAAGGGAAACAAGCCAATCTGAAAAGGCTACATACTGTATAATTCTGACTATATGATGTTCTAGAAAAGGCAAAACTATGGAGACAGGAAAAAGATCAGCAGTTAGCAGGAACTGTGTGGAGGGAGGGATAAATAAGTGGAACATCAAAGATTTTTAAGGCAGTAAAACTACTCTGTGTGAAACTGTAATGGTGTATGCATGTCATTATACATTTGTCCAAATCTGACAATACCAAGAGTCGGCCCTGATATAAAATATGATCTTTGGGTGACAATGATGTGTCAGTGTAATCCCATCACCTGCAATAAATGTATCACTGTGGTGATAATAATTTCTGAACCTAAAACTTCTCTAAAACTATTTAAAAAAAAAGCTCAATCTAAAATCTGATACATATGTGATTTAACTATTATAAAACCTTTAATTATGTTTGAGCAACTCATATATATAAATCTTTGTTTTCAAATCCTCATCTTATAAAATATATAAATAAAGATCAAGTATATTCAGTGAAATTTTAGTGTTCTAATTGAGAAATGCTGTAGGTAGAAAATACACATTGGGTTTTGAAATATTAGTATAAGAAAAAGAATATAAACTATCTCAATAATTTTAATACTGATTATATGTTGAAATGTTAATATTTGGATATATATGGTTAAATATGGTTAAATATATTATACAAAATGATTTCATTTGTTTCTTTTTACTTCTTAAAATGTAGATGCTAGAATATTTAAAAGACCCAGGTGGCATGCATTACATTTCCATTGGACAGAAAGGCTTAGACAACTTTTAATAAGTTAGACAACTTTTGGTAAGTTGTTGGATATGTAAGTCTTACCTAATTTGCCATGTATTTTTGTCATTACATTGTCTATTGAAACAAAACAGAGAATCTTACATGTAATAACTACTATTTAAGTTCCATAAGGAAACTGAGGATTGTTATCTGCACACAGAGAGACCTAGGAGCAAAGGATATTTTTTTGAAGTCATAACAAAAGGGTACTTCTGGAAGATGGCCTCAACAAAATAAAGCTACTGTGTCTATCACCATCTGCTAGTTTGCCCCTGCCCCCAAACACCAAAAGGGAACACACAGACATAGGCAGAAAGACCAAAATCACAATTCATTTGAAAGGAGCTAATAACTTGAGGACAAAGATAAAGATCAGCAACTAGAAACTGTATAGAAAGGATTTTTTGATAATTGATCTTTGTGATAAGTTGCAAATAATTAAAATTCTGATACTAAAGAGGTTCTGAAAGGTAAAGCAGATGAAAAATGACCTTTCAGAAAGCCATACAAAAAGATCAGAACTCTCCTATCTTCAAAATTTCATTACACAACTTCAAAATTATTTTGAAAACAGAGATAGAAAAGTTGGGGCTTGCATTAAAAGCATAGTTCTAAGTTAAATGTCACTTTGTTATCCACAGAAACCAACCTAGCTGGAAATCTAATCAAATGTATTATTTAATAGAAAAATAATATGTGGCATTTTGTGATGTAAGCATTCATTCAAATTGTATTTATTCAATACCTCACTGTAAAAAATATCATGTGAAATGTTTTGGAGAATGCAAAAGTGAGCTATGTAGGAGTACTTCCCTCTAATATTAAGGAACTATCTATTCTCAGAAAATACTGTTTTCAGATTTCATCCACACCACCCTTCCAAATTCCTTGTCTTGGATTACTGAGCCTGCTCCTAGGTTCCCAGCTTCCCTAGCTTGGTTCTGTATTTTTGGATAAGGTAACTGAAGGTTTCCTTTACTAATCCATGGAACACTCCTCTCTGGTATCCTGATGAATCTCAGCTACCCACTCTCTACTCGCATTTTCCTTTATCCTCACACACAGCAGCATGTGGCAGACGAACCCCAACAGTTAAGGACCCCTGTAAGTGCAGCTGTCAGTCTAAGGTGGAAAGAAATGGAAGTAAAAGTAGTCTGAGTTAATCACATCAAATGAGAAACTTCTTGCTTTTTACTCTCTGCTTCCTACCCCTCTAAAAACCATACAAAGATGGCAAAAGTACAATTTTCAAAAACTGATCTACCAGAAACCTAAGTGGAAATGTATATACTAAACAGAACATGCTAACAAATATAATTGAGAAATAGTTTTTCTAATGGTTGTAATTATGATTATAATCATGCTTTCCCTCCTGACCCCTCACCTTGAATGATGGATGAATATAGTATATAATATACTTGTGTCAAAAAAAAAAATAAGACTCACCTGTTATAAAAGCTAAAAGCATAGAATTAGTACAGCATCTGGCAGATATTTATTAATCTTGCCAACTAAAACAGATGGGAAGTCAGGCATTAAAATCTGTTTTTTTATGGCCTGGAATGACAATGAACAATAGGTCAAATATTACACTAAGAGTGGTAATTGCCCTTTATTTAGAAAGAATAAAATGGGTATCTTCAAACATTCTTTGTTTGAATAGTTATCCTATCTCCATGAGAATCCAGACTAGTTTATGTACTTTTTAATTTACATGATGAAGTATTTTGAAAAGTTGGTCATGAAATTTTTACCCTAGAAAAATAACAAGGATGGAAGTTAAAGAATAGTATTCTACCTTATAATTAATACCTTAGAACACCAATTCCCTAATACTATCTACAGATCCAAGGACTCCAGAGTAAATATGAAACTACTTTGACTATCAGAGAAGTATATACATGTTACACATACACACACACATACAGGGTTTACTTATATGACATACAGCATTATGTTCATAAATCTTAATCCACTGTAAGAATTTAGCCTTCTAAATCTTCAATGCCATTTCTGGTCCTTGGCTTCCATTCCGGGTTTCTCAGTTTCTGACTCAGACACACTCACTTCTTGGAACATCAGAATCTCATTGCAATTCATCCACCAACTTTGCAATCTTTAATCACATTGTTCTTTTTTTTAATTTTAAGTTCAAACAGATTTTGCTTTAATGTGTAATGATCTCATAACCTCTTGAACCTCCAAAATATAGTAAAATGTATGTTTTTGCCATCAGAGGGATATAAAAAATAAGCTCCCGTGACTTTCATGGTTGTTCAACCAAGGTTAGACTAGTTTGGGAAATCTGAAAACTCTCAAAGGGTTAGGGCAGAACAGTGGGAGCAGTCAACTTCCCAAGTGTATTATAATGGCCCTTGGGGCGACGGAAATAACAGATGCCAAGAGGTGGTGCCTAAATCCTGCAAAAATCTAAGATTGAGCGATTACGTTACTAAAATCCTCAGATGAAGTCCTGAGGACAATTAAGGATGGAATATAGTTAACTACAAAATTCCTATGTGGTAGGAACCCCATAGATCATAGATTTTCACAGAAGGTTCATAGCTGAAAGAGTAAGCCAAGTTTTTATTCAAGTGTTGGGAATAATATGGGACATTGAAGGATTGATAGTTCTTACGGACTGTGTCAAATTTATATGTTGAAATCTAACCTCCAATCTGATGGTATTAGGAGGTATTTTTGGATAAGGTAACTGAAAATTACCATAAGGGCCATTGGGAGGTAATTAGGTCATAAGGGTGGAACCCTGTTTAATGGGCTTAGTGTCCTTACAAGAAGAAGATAGAGAGCTAGCTCTCTTTCTGCCATGTGAGACTACAACTAGAAATTGGCAGCCTATAGCCCAGAAGAGAGATTTCACCAGAACATGATCATGCTATCACCCTGTTTCAGACTTTCAACCACCAGAACCTTGAAAAATAACTTTAAACTGTTGTTTAAAAAGGAAGGAAGGAAGGGAGGAAGGAAGGAAGGAGAGAAGGCAGGGAGGAGTTAGAGAAAAGAACAAACATTATCCCAATTATAAAAATTCTTCAACATGGAAGTTACGGTGGTGTGATGGATACACTAGATCCAAAGTGTTGTAGGATAATGGACATCAATAAAATGGACACTGTGAACACTGATCATTCATTGTAAAAGTCTGCCAGTGAAAGAATTTTTAGATGGTAGGAAATATTTCAAGGAAAATATTTCAAATGAAAATATTTGCATTTTCTTATATTTTAAAGACCTTCCTTTTTTTTTTTTAAAAAAAAAAAGGTATATTTGAGGGCAGAAAACATGAAACGAGAAGAGTAAGAGACTCAACATGATGAAATTGGTAAGTGTGCAAGCAAATTTCTTGGAACCTATCCCTGCTTTCCCCATTTCCACATTACAATGCCTGTCTGCTGCAGCCTGCCAGTAAGGTTTTAGGCAGAAAACCATGCTCAGAAAGCTTCCATTGTCTCATCAATTTACTTAGTAAGTTTATCTTGCCTGAGCGGAAAATCACTAATTTACTCATATTTGAAATATAAATGGACCTTTAGTGACTACTAAGTTAACGTGTTATTTTTTTCAATTGTGTGTACATTTTAAAAAGAAAAAGAAAGGAGGGGGTGGTGGAGGGGGGATAGGCTAAATGAGTGATAGGCATTAAGGAGGGTACTTGTTGGGATGAGCACTGGGTGCCCACTGGGCGGGAAGTGAGGAATCACTAAATTCTACTCCTGAAACCATTATTACATTATATTTTAACTAACTTGGATTTAAATAAAATTAAGAAAAAAATAGAGAAGAAAAAGAAAATAAATGAAATAAAACAATATGTTCATAGCATTATCAACCTTCAATGTAATTAGAATGAAAATAATATAAACATATTTTAAAAAAAAAGAAAAAGTCTTACTCTGAAGAAATGATTCTGTAATAGGAATTTTAAACCCTGAAACAATTAGGCAGGCCAATATGAAGGGATTGTGTTGGATTAGAAGGTAGAGGGAGGGAGAGGACTTCCCCAAACTTTTCATAACACATAACTATTCACAACACATGTATTCTATGAAATTCAGAGATCTCGTCTATTTTACCTTTTAGAATAACCTACTTTTTAAAATTTTTTTACAATGTTTATTTATATTTGAGAGAAAGGGAGAGAGTGTGAGCAGGGGAGGGGCAGAGAGAAAGGGTGACACAGAATCCGAAGCAGGCTGTGGGCTCCGAGCTGTCAGCACAGATCCTGACACGGGGCTCGAACCCACGAGCCATCAGATCATGACCTGAGGTGAAGTCAGATGCTTAACCAACTGAGCTACCCAGTTGCCCCAGAATCACCTACTTTGACATCATCTATTTTCTGTCTTGTTAGCATGTAATTCCTGATATATTCAGGAATTCGGTAGCCACAAATTAAAGACTATTCAGTATTAGAAGTCAACCTAAATATCTGCTAAATTAGAAGAAAATGCATTTAGACAGTAAAATTGTTATTTTTAAATGTAAAATATATAAAATATTTTGTCTCCTCCTATGTAAAAAAGAAATTCTAATCTTTGCCACATTTCTTGTAATGGTTAACGTGGAAGAAGGCAGAAGAAGAAAAACAATAGCGGTTGACCTGGTTTTCTGATTTCGTGGTATCTTGTGTGCTTTTCAAACCTTGAGCTTCCTTTGAACTGACAGAATACATAAGAGAAATTTTTAGATAAAATTCAGAGTGAAGTTTGATAAATGTGAAATAGTTCCAGTTAAATAAAATTAGTATCTGTTTTTATATGTCAGACCACACCAGAAAACAATGTATTTTGAATCCATATGTATTTTATTAAATATTTATCTAATATTTAGGTTTGGTTAATATTAAGGTTTTTGAAATTCAGAATCATTTAGTCTATGGAAACTTTTCCACTGTTGGTTTTTATTTTGTGTTATATCTCAGTTTTTCACTCCACCACCTTGATGTTTTTAAGTTATTTTTTTGTGACAATATCTGGCTATGATTATCCACATGAAAAGTTTCTCACAGCTTTTCCTCAATCCTAACTCTTACCCTCAAATAAAACACAAGGGGAAAAAAAGCTGCTCAATTGGTTTCCTGGGCTCTCACAACACCACATATATGGTGTTAATCCCTTAAAGTCAGCAAACTGTTGATGTATGAAAAACAATATTCTCAAAGTGCAGAGGGTCAAGTAGTGGAAAGATACTTAAAATGATACAGAAGGCCCATGTCTCAACTACAAAAAGAATTACCGAACTGCTGTTTACAAAGCTCTGTTTTTGTATGGAACTTTTCTTGGCAACAGATGCAGTATTTATAGTAAAGTCTATCACCGTTTATTAATGTTATACATTAGAGTTATTTGCTACTCTAAAAATGATATGCTAAAATATGCCGAAGCATTTTCAAATAAAACAAGAAAAATGAACTGACAATTTATTAATTGCATTTCATTGTTTCATAATAGAACATGATAAACCTTGAATAAAACAACATAAATATATCAATTCCATTTAGCATAATTGTTCTAACCATTTATAATGAAGTCTCCAGAGAGTTCTTTTCTACTCAGTTTTCCTGAAAGTGCAAGAGAATTCCCCCTTTCTTTATTTCCTTCTGCCATTGTTTAAAACAGTTGCTTTCCAGTAACTTATAGGCAGGCAGAAGAAGAAAGCAATAACCCAAATGTGCGTGTGTCCGGAGAACTGATAAACAACTTTCTAAATTTTTTTTTTTTCAACGTTTATTTATTTTTGGGACAGAGAGAGACAGAGCATGAACGGGGGAGGGGCAGAGAGAGAGGGAGACACAGAATCGGAAACAGGCTCCAGGCTCCGAGCCATCAGCCCAGAGCCCGACGCGGGGCTCGAACTCACGCACCGCGAGATCGTGACCTGGCTGAAGTCGGACGTTTAACCGACTGCGCCACCCAGGCGCCCAACAACTTTCTAATCGGAATCTTTCAACTAAATGTCATTTGGGAAATCTTGCCGCAGGTATGGTGCATCTCACATGTTGCTTGTTCTAAGACTAAATGGTTCAAAAGACTAGTCTCAAAGCTCTAGCACGATACTAAAACAGGTGCATTAGTGAATGTATACCAGTGTCCCCGCTTACCATAAGAAGCAATTTCGCCATATGTTTTAGGTACTATGCTATTAAGGAATGCATAATAAATCTGCTTCAGCTTTGAGGAACTGGTAGGGTTGTAGGAACCCCAAACAACTCCAGAGTGAGTTAGATACAGGGTCAACAGTCATGTTCTCTGTTAAAGACACATGGAGGAAGAGAGTACATTTACATAAAAATTTACCATTTAAAGGCCATAAATTCTTTGACTATATGTTTGTGTTACTGACAGTTTTGAAAACATTAAACAGGAACACCTTCATCCTTAATGGGAGGGACCAGTCTTTATTTTAATACCAAGAGAGCAGAAACAGGGTTGGTAGGAGACAAGAGAGCAAGTAGACACAACTGTGTTTGAAAATTCAACATGCAAGAAAGCCAGTAACTCACAGAAACAGAGAGGGGATGGATAGCCACATGGGAAACAATAAAAATAAATCAATTCTTTACATTATACATCAGGATAAGTTCTAAAAGGATCAGAGACTTGGCTGTCACAATAAATAAGTACAGCAAAACAAGCACTAGAAGAGACACAAATTAACTGCTCCATAACTTGTCCTTGGGGAAATCTTTCCTAACTATAATTCAAAATCCAGGAGGAATAAAGGGAAAATGGCTAATCTTTCTTACTAAATTTTAAGACTACTTCCCAAGGAAAAAACACCCTAAGCAAAGTAAAAAGACAAACTGGGGGAAGGGGGAATTGCAATCATATCGCAAAGGGGTAGTGTCCTTAATATATTATTTACTTCTAATAATAGTGGGGAAAAAGCACCTGAATTCTAAGTGGTCTATGGCTTTCAGCAATGTTCAGTCTTTCTTAAAATTGCAAGACCATTTCTCACCTATCAGAATGGATGCAATACAAAAGTCTGACAATATAACGTACAGATGAGGCTGTGGGGGAAATGCATTGTAATACATTGCAGTCAGAATGCAAAATATCATAACCCATAAACAGAAGAATTGGCAATATGTAACAAAAGTACATATATATTTACCCTTTGAGCTAGCAGTCCCACTTCTGGGAAGCCATTCCAAAATTTACTGGTAAAATATACAGAAGTTGGTTTATTATAGCACTCTTTGCAATAAATAGCAAAAGCCTTGAAACAAAGCGTATGTCCACCAAATTGGGAAGAAGTCATGTATATTAGCACAAGGGAGCAATGTGCAGCTCTGCATGATCATGAGGAATATCTTTCTATACTACTATGGCGTGATCTCCAAGAAAGGTGAAAAATGTCAAGGTGAAAAACAGCATATGTCGTATGCTATTTATTTAAGGAAGTGAATATATATGTACATATATTATTATAAAATTTACATTACGATATTGTAGTAATTAGTAACTAGTAACACAATTATATAACTTTGACATTATAATATCATAGTAATATAAAACTGAAATTATAAGATCAAAAAATATATTCTATAAAAACAACAATAACAAATATATAATGATCTTCCTAGGAGAAGAGGGAACAGGACAGTGATTAAAAACTGAACATTTCTGAATACACTCTTTTGTAAATTTCAAGCGTGACTTTGAACCCGCTTCTATATTTTAAATAACTTTAAAGCAAGATCAATTTTAAAAAGTAACTTTCTAATTCCTAAAAGTCAAAGTAAAATCCATATGTCAAATTTTACCACAGCCACACAAGGAACAACTATTCCGAGTAACCTGTAATTTTACTAAACGTTCCTAGTGGGGTATACTCTAAAGGCACCATAAACAGAAAAAAAAATTTGTTTTCAGTTAATGATTATCAATATCATTATACTGCAACTCTTAAGTATGTATTGTGAATTAAGGCAAATGGGTAATTATAATGGTGTTCTGAAGAAACAAAGATTTAAACATAGAATTAACAAAATGCAATCGTAAGATCATTAAGGTTAAGTAAAAACCCACAGTCTTGACTATGGATTGTGATAATAAGAATTTATGATTACATATACACAAAGGATTTAGGTATTTCCTACTTCTATCCACCAAAAGGTCTTGAAACAGTGACTAACACAGTAACAATGTGTACACTTAGCCCCTGGTCTTTAATTGAAAGACTTAGAGAAATAGCTAGTTCTAGGCATCAGACAAGAAATGTATAATATTTACCTGGATCGTCTTACATATCAAAAAGCAAATTTCTATAGGGGTTACCTGTAATGGACTCAAGATCTAATATTTTAAAAGGCTACTATTGGCCAAAGACTGGATGATCTAAACATCAGTAAGGATAATGATTGCCATGAATTGAAACATAGGACATATGCTTAAATGCATCATTTTGTATAGAGTCTATTAAAAAACACAAAAAAAATTTTTTTAACTTTATTGGTCTCCTTCAGAGGACATTAATGAATTGACTCATTTTTTTACAGTTGGTAAATAAAGGAAAAGATAAAGCAGGTGTACCAACTTTCTCATACCAACTGCAATTCAGGATCACCAGACAATGAGGGTAACTGTATCTTTAAAAAATCATTTCAGTTAATAAATGAAGAGAAAATGATAAAATAACATATCACAATCACATTCTAATTAAATATGAATCTGAGCAATGACCATCAATTGCTATAACATCACAAAAGTTAACTAGACACTATCTGTCTCCTAATAGAAGTACCCAAAACTACCTACAAAGTATTCTTGCCAAAAACAAACAACCTACCCATGAACCTCATATGGACACACTTCTTGCCTCCTGTTCCCATCTGTGTTTTCTCCCATCATCTGTGGAAATCAACAACCCTAAATCACTAACCTGAGTGAGTGATGAAAATGTTTTCATTCATTTCTTTAAATTTTTTCCCTAAATATCATCTCTCTCCCCTGTTTCCATCCTTCTGTCGCCAGGAGTACCAGCAACGCAAACTTTACTTTTAAAGTCCAACAGAAGAGGGATTGGAAGTTAATGACCATGGGAACTAGGCCCACAGGGCTTTGTTTATGGAATGCAAGGAAGAGGAGCTGGAGCCAGGTCATGGTCAGCAATGCAGCTGAGGACTCTTCGGTCGAAGATGATCAAATGGTGGATAAAGCAAATAGACTTTCTATGAACCCACATTCAGTCTCAGGTCCAGTGTCCATCATTATCCATACTTCTTCTGAGCACCCATCTCTATCTACTAGGACGGGCACAGTAAAGGAATAATCCGAGAAGACTCTTGACACACCCATTACTAACAATGAATAAAATACCCTTAAGGGTAGGAATTATGTCCTCCTAGATCTTTGTAGCACATACCTCACATCACCTAGTGCAGTGCTGTGTATAATGGTAAACATTCAGCAGCTTATTAGTAGGCATAAGACAATGTAACAGAATAAACAGATAATTATACATGAAAAAAAAGTGGGTGCTACTGAACTTCTCCACATTCATTGAAGATGTACTTGTTAAATTGAAATGTTAATATTTTGTTTAAAAATCTAAAGCCTAAAGAAAAAGGCTGAGAATTAAGGAGTTAAGCATACCACTTAAGAAGTTAGAAAAAGAACCACAAAGTAAATCCAAAGAGAGTTGGAGAAATGAGATGATGGAGATAAAAACAAAAATCCCCAAAACAGAGAAACTAAGATGCATTAGAGTAGAATCAAACCTGGTGTAATTGAAAGCGAGAGTAGATCTTTTCTTTTAACAATGCCGTCCTCTCTATGATAAAATAATTGTCAGTAATAATCATGAAATGAAATAACTAATAATAATGGCTATAAAAGACAGAAAGTGAATATCTTCTAATGTTTACTTTTGAGAGAGAGAGAGAGAGAGCTGTAGAGAGAAAGGGAGACACAATCCAAAGCAGGCTGCAGGCTCTGAGCTGTCATCACGGCGCCCGACGCGGACTGCGAGATCATGACCTGAGCTGAAGTCAGAGGCTTAAACTACTGAGCCACCCAGGAGCCCCAAAAGTGAATATTTTATTTTATTGAACTTATGTACAATCATGCCAGGAGAAAAATTTTTAAAAAAAAATCAAGGATAGAAAAAGGAAAAATGTAATGGAATGTTTCTAAATTATATTAATATGTTTTATATTGAAAAAGAAAAACTTGTATCTATATAATCTGTTACAGTAATGAATAACATTATAATTAATAGCAAAGGGAAGTTAAATAAAAAGAATAGCAACTAATAAAGAATACATTTTTATTTTAGAGGTATTTTTCAAATTCCATAAAGTATCTCATGCTCGAATTAAAACTTTTACCTCAACAACAGAAGTATTGGACCCAGTAGTTCCTACTCTACTTCACTGTTTAAATTTGTAAAAGTATATAAAAACTCCAAGAGTAACCTAGAATGACAGAAATGAAGTAACTTGATTTTATTTCTTATTATTTATTTTTAATCTACTGCATACACAGAAGAACATGTAAAACCACAGCGATTGGAGACACAAACTGTCTAAATTAAGATCTAACAAACCCAAGTCATTATGCATTTACTCTCTAAATGAATGCAAACAAATGAGTCTAAATAAGTTACATGAAGATGCTATAACTAGTTTTCCCATTAGCTTCGAGGATGATATTTCATAATGCAAATTGTAATGAGGACACAGTACTTTGAAATTTACACAGATTTTTTAAAACCTTAATAACAACCGCATCAACTTTTTTAGACTTTTGGCCAAAAAAAGAGTTTTTAATTCACCGATATTGTTTAGAATTACCAGTGCATGATAATAATATAAAAACTTGTCAACTTTTAGTCAGTTTTACCAATTGTTTTTAAATTCTCTACAGGAAACACACCTCCTAACTGCCTGTATCCAGGGAAGACCACTCTCACCACCTACCCATCACGTGCCACTGCTGCAAAGACTAATACTTGAAAAGCCTAGTAAAATGGACAAATGTAAAAATGTTGTAAACAAGAGAAGGCACAAATAAATGACACCAGGAATTAAAAAAAGGAGACACAATTTCAAATAGCATAGCCACTAAAGAAGTAAGAAGAACACTCTGAACACCTGTATGACAATATATGGGAAAATTTCAGATGAAATGAAAATACTCCAGTAAAATATAACTTAAAAAGCAACTAAGAAAGAAAAATTTAATAGTCAATTAAATTGAATGTTTATTTTTATTTGGAGAAAAACAGTAATCACCCAGGGTTAATGGTAATTTATGCCAAATATTCAAAGAACTGGGCATTACAATCTTAAGGTAACTTTTCCAGAAAATACAAAAAAGAGGACAAACTTTCCAACTCATTCCATGAGATCAGTGTATCCTTCCCACAACAACCAGACAAAGACAAGAAGAGGAAAGAAAGGGTTAGTGTAATTTGTGAACATCAATTTAAAAAATCTAAACAAAATATTAACAAACTGAAAATAGCAGCATACAAAAAATATATCATGAACATGTAGTATTTATCTGAACAATATAAGAGTTATTTGGCATTCTTAATAGAAAATCCATATTACGATTTTACATGCAAAAAAAGTTTTTACAACTTCAATGTGCATTCATGATTTTAAAAATACACTTAAACTAGGAATAGAAGATAACTTCCTTATACATGCAAAAAGAAGTTTTTAAAAATTCAACATGCATTCATAATTTTAAAAACACACTGAAGTAGGAATAAAAGATAACTTCCTTAAAAGTTACCTGTGAAAAGTTTAGAGCAAACATCATTTTTAATGTAGGAACTTATGAAGCATACCCTAAAAAATTAGCTACAATTTTTCTGGGTCTACATATGAGTTTGGAAATCACCACTCTGTTCTAACAAGTAAAAAGCTGAATATACTAAGAAATAATCAACTCTTCTAGGATCCATAAATGAGGAGAGGACACAGGACAAAACTCTGCCTGCAAGACTGATGAGACAGGTGAATCAGGGCATCTCGGGGTCCTTGAGGCACAAGCAGAAACTGCCCCGGGGAACCAGTGTCAGAGGAAGAAAAACCTGAACTTCAACTGATAAATTATAGCAGCTCAGTGTAGACAATCCTGCAAGTTAAAAACTCCAGGGAGACCCATTCATTGGGGGTCCCTCACAATTCTGTGAGATTTACCTCCAGGACCTCAACATATTCCCACAATAAATATCAGAGAAAAATCTTGTCTGGCCCAGGCAGGGAGAGAAAAAAAGGAACCATTTTCTTTTTTTTTCTTTTTTTTTTTTTTTTTAACATTTATTCATTTTTGGGAGAAAGACAGAGCATGAGCAGGGGAGGGGCAGAGATAGAGGGAGACACAGAATCCGAAGCAGGCTCCAGGCTCCAAGCTGTCAGCACAGAGCCCGACGCGGGGCTCGAACTCATAAACCACGAGATCATGACCTGAGCTGAAGTCGGATGCTCAACTGACTGAGCCACCCAGGCGCACCCCTAATATGGAACCGTTTTCAAACACTCCAGAGCACTCTGCTCTTAGCAAGGACAGCTCTCAGGAGAAACTGTTTTACCAGAACGTAACTTGCTTGGGTATTATTAGAACCTAACTGACCTGGGGAAAGAAAATACCCAATTACAGTCCACTCAGCAATCCTGTCCCAAACAAAAAAGGAGAAAAGTGGGCCAAAAACCTTAACAGACATCTCACCAAAGAAGATACAGAAATAGCAAATAAGCATATGAAAAGATGCTTCACATCATATATCCTCAGGGAAATGCAAATTAAAACAACAATGAGATACCACTCCCTACCTATTTGAATGGCAAAATCCAGAACAAAACCCAGATGCTGATAAGGATGTAAAGTAATGGGAACACTCATTTATTGCTGGTGGGAATGTAATATAGAACAAACACTTTGGAAGACAGTTTGGCATTTTCTTACAAAACTAGAACTCTTATCATACCATACTGTAATCACACTCCTTGGTATTTACCCAAAAGAATTGAAAACTTATGTCCATATAACAATCTGCACATCAGTGTTCACAGGAACTTAATGCACAATTGTCAAAAATTGGAAGCAACCATGATTTCCTTCAGTAGGTGAATGGATAAGCAAACTGTGGTATATCCAGACAATGGAATATTATTCAGCTCTAAAAAGAAATGTTTTTCAATACATGAGAGACGTGGAGAAAAAAAATAAGTATGCCTTCAAAGAGAAAGAAGCCAGTATGAAAAGACTAGTGCTATATGATTTAACTACATGATATTCTAGAAAATGCAAAACTATGTTGACAGTAGAAAGACCAGTAGTTGCCAGAGTGGGAAAGAAAGGGAGAAATAGGTGAACACAGAGAATGTTTAGGGCAGTGAAATTACTGCATATGAAACCATGACGGTGAATACATGTCATTATGTTTTTGTCCAAACTATAAAATGTACAACATCAACAGTGAACCATAATGTAAATTGTGACTTTTGGCTGATGATTAATCATGTAACTTCATCAGTTGTAACAAATGTACTACGCTGGTGGAGGATGGTCATAATGGGGTAAGTTATGTTTATGTAGGGGCAGAGGATATATGGGTTATTTCTGCACCTTTCTCTTAACTTTGCTGTGGATCTAATCTCTTCTAAAAATTAAGGCTTTCAAATTTTCAATTTATATATATATATATTTAATTTATACACAGGTCAAAAACACATCTATCACCACACTAATACAGATAAGAAACTGTACTTGGGTAATCAGATAAGAAAAAGAAACTAAATGCCTAAGAATTAGAAAAGCAGAAACAACACTGTCATTATCGCAGATGATTCTTGTCTACATTGAAAATTCAAAATAAACTGTGAACAAATTATTAAAAATAAGTTTAGCACAGTGTCAGGATACAAGTGAAATATGAAAGAATTTTGTTGTACATCAGAAGCAAACTGATCATAATTTTTAAAAGATAGCATTACAATAGCAACAAAATATATACATTACTGAGGCAGAAGTCAACAATGACGTTTGCATCATTTGTGGAGATCATTAGAAAATTTATTGAAAGATCTTAAGGAATACCCAATCAACTGAGAGATATACTATGTTTACAAATTTAGAAACTTACTTTTATATATATGTCAGTTTCTCCAAATATATCTATAGGTTCTATATAAACTAAATAGATATCCCAGTAAGATTTTTTAAACGAATTCAACATCAAAACTTTGTTAGAAGAACAAAGGGCCACGTATATCCAAAACATTCAGAAACAAGATTAATGTGGAGAACATTTCCACCAAGATCTCAAAAATTATTATAACAAGTATTTAGAAGAATAGCATACTGGAATAGAGACAAAAAGATCAGTGGAACCAAATAAAAGCCAGTATATAGATACATGTGTATATATAGAACTTTAATATATGACACATGTGTTATTATAGAGCATTGTGAATATGAAGAACTATTCCCTAGAAGATGTTCAAAAGCTTGTTTATTCATATTGGGTGGTTGGGGGGGAGAATGGAACTGCACTTCACACTATACGCAAAAACCCACTTCCAAGTGGAACAAAGATTTCAAGATGGAAAGCAAAATGTTACAAATTTTAGATAAAAAGAAGATAGTTTTATAATCTCAGAATAGGGATAAAAAGGAAAAAGTTTTAATTCCTAATCATGAAAGATAATATATATATATGATTACATTGGTAGTTTAAATTTTTGTTCATCAAGAGCCATAGTTAACAAATCAGAAAATTAACCATAAAATGGGAGAAAATAACTGCAGCATATATAATTGATGAAAAAAATAGTAGTTAAACTATATAACAGATTCCTCTAAAGCAGAAACAAAAACAGGAAAAATATATGAACAGGAATTTCCAAGAAGTTTAAATATGTATGGGCAATAATTCAAGTAAAATAAAGTGCAACATCATTATTAATTAGTGCCATGTCAAATAAGCCCAGAATGAGATACTTTTCGACACACCTAGTTTATCAAACATCATGAATTCTGGTAGTGCCAAATGTTGAAGTCACTGATCAATAAAATGCAATTTTTCTATATGTACTTTTATATACTGTTGATAGCAGTATAAAATGATCAACTACTTTGGCAACGTTTTGTATCAGTTGGTAAAGTTGAACATGTGCACGCAATATGACATGGCCATTCCACTCCTAGATATAATCTTTAGAGACACCTTGGAGCAGGTGCACCAGGAGCCAGGTATAAGAATGTCTGCGGCAACATCATGTGAAATTATTAAACACTGAAAACAACAACTCAATTGCCCAACGATAGGAGAATGGATACATAAATGGGAAAATGACACTATATGCAGTAGGGAAAATAAACAAATTAGACAACAAAATGGAGGAAACTTGAGAACAGAGTTTGAATAAATATCCATTCTAAATATCATTTAGTGTACAATTTTAATAAAGTTCAGTAAAGACTAAATATTTACAGATGCATAGATATAACAGAAAATTATTTTTTTAAATCAAAGAAATAGTGCTTACGTGTGAGGAAAGAGGCAGGGAGATGGGCTAGACTACAAAAGCCATATTCATAATGTTCTAGAGAGTACATTGAATGATGCATTGACTGTTTTATCATCATGGTTTATGATTTACATATGGGAAATGCAATATTAAATGGATCAAATCAAGTGGTAAAAGACAACTAAATTTTTTTTAATAATTTTTTTTAATGTTTATTTATTCTTGAGACAGAGACAGCACATGAACAGGGGAGGGGCAGAGAGAGAGGGAGACACAGAATCTGAAACAGGCTCCAGACTCAGCTGTCAGCACAGAGCCCAACGTGGGGCTCAAACCCATGAACTGTGAGATCATGACGTGAGCCGAAGTCGGATGCTCAACCGACTGAGTCACCCAGGCGCTCCAGACAACTAATTTTTTTTTTTTGAAAGACAATTAAGAAAAAGAAGGAACAAGGATGAGAGGAAAACAATGTAGTTACCCACCATACTCTTAAACATGTGTTCTGATGGTGGGTGATGGGTGCCGAGGGGCGACAATGAGTGCAACAGGAATCCTTTCTTGGACATAAATGAAACACATGGAAGGTATGTTTCAGAGCATTCTGATGTGTGATCTTGTTTAGTGTATCATGGTTTTGCTTGAAAAGACTACTTGAAAAGACAATAGAAACTGTAGGAAATCAATTGTTTGTAGAGGAAAAAATACATTGTTTGCAAGATATTAGGAATAAAATTTAGGAACATGAAGAAAAGTGAGCTTTAAATCTTACTAAGGCTCTAGATATAGCTACGACTTAATAAAAAAATACAAAAGACAGAACAGTATTCTAATCCCATGAGGAAACAATTCTACAACATAAATGACTCAGTTTTGTCAACAAATAAAAGGCATGTGGAACAAAAAAGAGCAGTGACAAAGCTTAAAATAACATTTTATTGCAATATATGGACTAATTAGACCTTATTCAGATCTTGATTCAAAGTGTTACAAAAATGTATTAAACAGGGAGAATTTAAACACTATTTGATACATTAAATAATCTTCATTTTTATTGTGATAATGGTATTGTGATTTTTTATAAGACCTTAGTTTTTAAGACAAATGCTAACATATTTACAGATGATATAATAAAATATTGTGAATTTGCTTAAAGATAATTGTGGAGAGAGAAGTGGATAAGAACATAGAAGCCAGATTGGTCAGAAAATGATAGCTGAGACTAGAGATGGATACTAGGATATTTTTTTATATTGTTCTCTCTAAATGTGGATATGGTTGAAATTTTCTACTATAACATGAAAAAATTATATATATATATATATATATATATATATATATATATATATATACTGCGTATCCTATTTATTTCTCATAACAAGCCCATAAAGAAAAGAGTGTTATATACTACACTTTTTTTAAGAAAAAATGAAACCCAGGAAGCTAAGGGATATGTAAGTTAAGCTTATAATGAGGCAGAACTGAGATCACAATCTAGAGGCTACAGACTTAACCAATGTTTTTCTACCCAGCTCTGAATCCATAGAATTTTATGCTCCCATTAGGTGATGTTCCAGATCATTATTTATAAATGAGATGAACCTTGGTGGAATGACTCTCTAAGCAACATATTCTTAGACAGATAAATGGAGTGTGTTGTAACCTTGTAAACAACTTCTAAAAATGAACCAGCCCTTGGAGTTTTTTTTCATCACCTTTCCCCCAGGAGAAACACTTGTCAAAAACTGAATGCACTTCATTGTTGCTTCATTAATAACTTCTCTGAATAAATACAAAAAAGTTACTATTTCTAAAAGTAGTGTGCCATTTAAATTAATGTCACAGTTTCGGCAACATCTTCAGGTGCCAAGGGAACAGACAAAAAGGTAAACATTGGATTCTATGTGATTTTAACCACAGTTATTAAAAGGCTTACAGCCTAGAAAGGAAGAAAGGAAGGGAAAAGGAGACCAGGATATGGCATAGCATTTGATGGGCATGGTGGAGCAGGGAGATGAAAATTAAATGCCCAGTTTTAAATGGCTTAGTGTGGTTTGTTTGAAAAAATACCTAGTCTGGTATGAAAATTCACTCTTTAAATCTTTTTGGCAGAAATAAACGCCTCCATGTTTACAAAAGTATGCCTATGAAAGACTGAAAATACTACGTTAATAAAGTTACTAAAAGCCAGACAGCAACAGAAATGTTAAAGAAACCTAGACCCAGAATGACAAAAATTAAAAACAAAATAAAACTTCTAATGGAACATTTAAGATTTTTTTCATATTCTCTTAAAGTATTTACTTCTTAAATTCTCTTAATGTAGTTACTTCTTAAACACTCAGTTTCATTTTGGCTTAACTTGGTCTTTCCACATAGTTTGTAAATATTCTATTTTGTGGTTAAAACTAATAACTCTCCTTGTCATCAACACAAGCCTGGTTCCCTAAAGCATTTTTAAATTCAAAGGTAATTCGGTTTCAGAGCAAAGTCATGCACAGAATTCTAATTTGCAGTGGAAAATCTGCACCATGCCTGATGATGTCTCCCTGGAGACAAAACATCAGGTAGTTTTGTCAATCAAATCAAAGTCATCATGTTCCCTTCTAATTTATTATAGTTATTTATATGTTTACTTATGTCTTCAAGGGAGATTTGATTATGAATTATTTACTGTTGTTATTCTCTTGTAATGCACCAATCACCATATCGAGACCAATTTAGGAATGATGTCTGCAAATTTCCAGATAAAGAATACTAAGCAATTTGTGTGATAAACTAATGATACCATGAAAGAAGAGAAATTGTTCTACATGAAATTCCTTCTTTGTCTCTCTCAAAAGCTTAGCAATATTTCCAAATCCAGTTCTTCATTCTCCTCTGTAAAGCCTTCTTTAACGATTCTTGTTGCTGGTGACAGTTTCCTTCTTTGATAATTAAATATCTCTTATCCTATCCCATATACGTAACTTTTGACCATTGATTTCTTCTTTATTTAAATTTAAATTTAACTTTTCAGTCCTAGAGGAAAAGGATGACTAGTCTATTTTTTCTCTAATAACTTGTATATAATTTTATTAGAATGTTTTATACAATTAATGCTAACAATAGATACTGGTGACTTTATTGATTGGATGGCTCTGTGATAGACTGCAATATTGATCCAAATTCTTAAACATCCCACTTACTTACAGCATTTGCATTGTAACTTTGAAGTGCTCTTTCAAGGTAAGGGAGGGGGCATAAATTGCTAGTCATGTGACATGCCTTGGTTAAAATAATGTTAGTGGTTTGTTTGGATGAAAAGCAAAACGTTATCAGCAGAGGCTTGAGGTGTCATCAGCAGAGGCTTGAATGGGCTTACACAATGAGGTTTGTTGTCTTACACCTCTACAAATTCTATAAAGAAAAACATTGCCAGATTAGCCCAGGAGAAGGACCAGAAATACTTGCAGCAGAACTAAGAGGCCCTACTTATAATATTTGAAGACATCCTAGATCAACCAAGAGCCAGCCATCCCTAGATGTATAAGCAAGTCCAACTAAGATAATTAGAACAACCAATGTGACCAACCTATATGCATGAGCAACAAATACTTATCGTATAATGCCACTGTTTTTGTAGTTAATTATCATACAATATACTCATGGTGATAAATATTGATGAAACCCTAAACATTTTTTAATGTTTATTTATTTTGGGAGAGAGAGTGTGCATGTGCGAGTTGGGGAGAGGCAGAGAGAGAGGGAGAAAGTGAATCCCAACCAGGCTCTGCACTGTGAGCACAGAACCCTACACAGGGCTCAACTTCCTGAACCATGAGATCATGACTGAGCCAAGATCAAGAGTCAGACACTTTAACCCAGGTGCCCCCTAAAAAATATTTTAAGAGAATTTACAAAGTAGTACAATTAGAGAAAGTTTTGTAATAAAGTTTGTTAGTGATTTGCTTCAATTAAAGTGAGAAAGAGACAAGATATTTGAGGTAAGAATCTATTCATGCACTCATTAAAAAACTTTCATCAAGCTGATACGATGTGACACAAACTGTAAATGACATTGGAGAAATAAGAATAATGAGACACAGTTCCTACACCTAAGCAAACCATTAACCCAACAATATGATTACATTATGATGTTTTGATTGGTAGATACTTTTACAGCTTTCTGTAGGAGCCACTATAGAAAGGAATTCAGCTTGCAGCATGAGATAAATTTTCTTGGAAGAAGCACTTGTTGAAATGTCAAAAAGATTTTTTGGGTTATCAGAAAAAGGTGAGAAGGCATCTGCCTAAACAAATCCCAGAGTCTCAGATCAGCACATTTTGAAGAAGAGAAAATCATTCGGTGTTCCTCAAACCAGGGATATACAGATAACACTGGCAAGTTAGGTAGAGCCTAGAAAATTAGTCTTCTTAGAAATAATTAAGGTTTTGGACTTCACTCAGTAGGTTATGAGGACTGTAATTTTTACAAAGAAGAATGACATGATAAAGCTTAGATTTTATAGAGATTAGTTAGATGCAAAGTGTGAGGGGGGAGTGGAGTGAATAAAGGCATCCAGTTGAGAAATGATGAGGCCCTAAAATCAGACAGGGCAGTGGACATCCTATTTAAAGATACTAAGGGAGTATAATCAATTAGTCGTGGTAATAGAAAGTAGATGGTAGGCTAATAAGGGAAAGTACGAGATTTCTGGACTAAAAGAAATGGGTAAAAGAGTGAGGGAAGATGTCAAAAGAATAGTTTGTAAAGGGGAAAAGTGAATTCAGTTTGAATGCTTTGTTGAGATTTGGGTATCTCCTCCATCCTGGAGAAAATTATACAGAAATTTGGGGATAAAGGGACAAGAGCTTTAAGTATATATGGCAATAGAAATACAAGCTTTATTAGCATATTTAATTACAGTTGAGCTATGGGTGAAATAAGCATGTGCAGTGAGACAAGAAAACAGTGAGGAAAACTTCCTGAAAAATACAACATTAGAATGTAGGTGTTGAGAAGCATTTAGGTTTGGAGACTGGTTGAGAATACTGGATAGAAGAAGAATAAGGGAGGGACTGGGGATATTGAATTCACCAAGAGAGTAAAGAGAGGGTTCAAGTGATCTAAGCTGAATAAGGAAGGAAATAAAACTAAGGGTGGTGTATTTTCTTACATATATAGGTAAGATATCAAATATAAGAAAAGTTCTAAATTATTCTATTGAGGAATAAAATGAAAAGGACATAAAAATTTGATTTAAAGATTGTACTTGAGACAATGAAGGACACCATATAATAATAAAAGGAACAATCAAATAAGAAGATATAACAATTATAAATATTTATACATCTAACATAAGAGCACCCAGATAAATAAAACAATAACAAACATAAGGGATAACACAATTGATAATAACATAATAATAGGGGATCTTAACAGCCCACTTACATCAATGAACAGATCATCTAAACAGAAAATCAACATGGAAACAATGGCTTTGAATGAAGCAATGGACCAAATGGATTTAACAGATATATGCAGAACATTCCACACTAAAACAGAAGAATACACATTCTTTTCAAGTGCACATAAAACATTCTCCAGAATGGATCACATATTAGGTCATAAATCAGATTTCAACAAATACAATAAGATTGAAATCAAACCATACTCAAAAATAAATTCAAAATGGATAAAAGATCTAAATGTGATACCGAAAACCATAAAAACCATAGAGGAGAACACAGGCAGTAACTTCTTTGACATAGGTCATAGCAACTTCTTTCTTGATAGATCTCTTCAGGTAAAGGAAACAAAATCAAAGATGAACTGCTAGAACTACATCAAAATAAAAAGCTTCAGTATAGTGAAGGAAACAACAAACAAAACTAAAAGGCAACCTACTGAATGGGTAAAGATATTTGCAAATGTCATATCTGATAAGGGGTTAAGTATCTAAATATATAAACAACTTAAACTCAACACCTAAAAATTGAATAGTCCAATTAAAAATGGGCAGAAGACATGAATAGAAATTCTTCCAAAGATGACATACAGATGGCCAACAAACAGATGAAACGATGCTCAACATCACTCATCATCAGGGAAATGCAAGTCAAAACCACAATGAGATATCACCACATATCTCTCAAAATGGCTAAAATCAACAACACAAGAAGCAATAAGTGTTGGGGAGAATGTAGAGAAAGGGGAACCCTCTTGCACTATTGGTGGAAATGCAAACTGGTCATCTTCTCTGGAAAACAGTATGGAGATTCCTCAAAAAGTTAAAAATAGTATGACCCTATGATCCAGCAATCACACTACTAGATATCTACCCCAAAAATATAAAAATATTAATTCAAATGCACCCTGATATTTATTGCATCATTGTCTACAATAGATTTATTATGGAAACAGCCCAAGTGTCCATTGACAGATGAATAAAGAAGATAAAGAAGAAATAAATAATTTGCCATCTTGCCATTTCCAATAACAGAGATGGAGTTAGAGAGCAATTTGCTAAGCAAATTAAGTGAATCATACAAAGACAAATACCATGATTTTCACTTATATATGGAATTAAGAAACAAATGAGCAGAGGAAAAAAAAAAACAGAGAGAGGAAAACCAAGAAATAGACTCTTAACTATAGGGAACAAATTGATGGTTACCAGAAGGGAGGTGGGTGGGGGGATAGACTGAATAGGTGAAGGGGATAAGGAGTATACTTGTGATGAGCACTGGGTGATGTATGGAAGTGTTGAATCACTATACTCTACACCTAAAACTAAGATTATACTGTATATTTACTAAAAGGAATTTAAACAAAAACTTTTTTAAAAAGTAAAGATTGAACCTGAATGATGTGGAGAATTAAGTACAGAGGTAAAAGGTTAGTCTGACTGTCTTTATACTGCAGCCCTAGCTAAATCAGGGAGAATATGTTTCTTGCAGCTACATTTCTTGGCAATCTTCATGAATATGGCAAACTGTAATTTCCAAAAATGTTCACAGCAATATTTTCAGTTCTACATATTCTTCCAGAACTTTTCCACTCCCCATCAAGAAGCAGTATATTGCCTCTTGCCTTTGAGTCAGGATAGGATTAAAAAATTGCCTCAATGAATAAAATAGGGCAGAAGTGACTTTGAGTGATTTCTAGGTCTCATTTAATCCCATTTACTATATATAACAATCTCATTTAATATATGTAACAACCTTTGGATGTAAGTTCTGTATCATCCACATTCTATATGTGGGATCTTGAGGCTCACAGAGCTTGGGTAACATATTGAAGATAACATAGGTGGTAAGTGGCACAGCTGGGATGATTTGATGTGTAGGATTTTCCCTCAAAGCTGTTGGTTGTAAACCCAGGCTCTGAATCCAGATTGCCTCAGCTTGAATTCAAACTCAATCCAAGATATAATCTCTGCCAAATACTTAGAACAATATTAACACAGTATGTTTTAAATGCAATCTGTATTAAGATAAAGCATTATTTACAATATTGGGAGTATCGCCTTTAATGCATTATTTCAATAGTTTTCCAGATTTAATGTACAGTCACAAAAGTTAAGGCTAATTAAAGAAATGTATACATATCATATATCTAAACACATAACATTGGGTTGCAGAGTTGAAAGTGAGTTAAGTAATCTAGTTAAATAAAGTACGATTTTATCTAATATGGTACACTCATTCTTAATTCAGAGATTTCTTGTCTGAGTATATGACCCCCAAGAGGGATCCTAAGGAAGTCCTAACTGTGCTCTGAAACTATTTTTTGCTCATCCCTCTTCTAGTTGTTAGGCTTCAGGAATATCCGTTCAGGGATACAGGATTCTACTCAAGTAACTGCTACAGAATATCATCCTCTGTATTTGGAGCCACCATTGGATGTTCCTAACTATGGCAACAGGAAAGCTCCAAAAAAACACTTTACAATGTCCAAATGTTTATGACAATATTTGTTATTAGTTATCTGGTTATTATTTTTTCTAAATCTTGAGGCCACTCTGTCAACATACCTTTCTTATGGAAAACAATAGAAGGAAGGTACACCCTCAAGAAAGTGTGAAGTGAAGGGTTATAAGATCCTGACAAGTTCAGAAAATAAGTGTGGCAAAATAAGTTGGGAGAATTAGAACAATGAGAAGGGAATATTGGAATTAAGAATTTTAGAGTTTTTACCATTCTAGGTGACACCAAGTCCAAGGTTTAGTTACTGGAGAGGCTGACTAGAGTCTACTGCTGAGAGTTAATAAGTTGTTAGCTGGAGTTCAAGAGTGTCATATCCATGGACAAGGAGTTTAAGAGATCAGTGTAGAGGCTAAAAGAGGGTGAATCAGTTGCCAAAGTTCTTTTTTTCATGAATCTGTGCATTTACAAAGGCTGTTTCTTATGCCTAGAATATCTTTACAACCACCCATTTGCCTGTCAAACTCCTATGCTTTTTTCAAGTACCAGCTCAAATCTCAACCACTCTATGAATCATTGCCTATGAATCATGTCAAATTAATTCCTACAAGCTCTCTGATCTTATAGCATTTTATTCTCACCTTGATTATAGCATTTAACAGACTAAATTTTATCTATATTTTTACAAATATTTCTCTCCATTAGTGAACTTCTCAACGGTAGCCACCAGGTCACATTCTCTAATGTAAGCTCCATAGCATATATAGCACCTGCCATGTAGGCAGTTCACAACATTATGTTTATGAAGTTAAATAATGGATAAATAAGCAACAGCCACCAAAGGAACATACAGGAGGCATAATTAATTCTTTTTCGAGAAAGCAAGTAGAGTGTCATATAAAGAGAATCGGATGAACCAGAATTTTAAGAGGTGTAAGTTTTCACTAATCACAGAACTGGAAGGAGGGCAATCCAGGCTGAGCAAACCACAGAAGCAAAAGAGCAGCATGTGAAAAGGCCAAGAGCATTCAGAAATGGTATGGATTCATCATTCATTAGTATACTAATTTAAGAGATATTTATTGATCACCTCTCCACCCCAACCGCTGTACTGAGTACAGGGAATAAAAATAAAATAATACACTGTTGTTATCCTCAAGGATCCATAATCTTAACAAGGAAAACAAACATGAAAAGAGAAAAATAATTATACATCATGGAAATATTATTACAGAAACATTAACTAAGCCATGGGGGTAGCATAGACAATAGGCAGGAAAATTAGCCATTTCTGGGGGCTTAGATGAGACCACAATGGTGTGATATTTCACTGAGTATTTCAAGGTGAAGAATGGAGAAATGGACTTTTTAGCAAAATAAGAAACCATAAGTGCAAATGTTTTTGTGTTTTATTTTGTTTGTTTGTTTGTTTGTTTGTTTGTTTGTTTTGAGAGAAAGCCAACAAGGGGAAGAGCAGAGGGAGAAAGACAGAGAGAATCCCAAAGAGACTCCATGCTCATTGTGGAGTGCAACATGGGGCCCGATCTCATGTCTGTGAGACCATGATCGAAACCAAGAGTCAGATGCTTAACTAACTGAACCAGATGCCCCCTATACAAATGTTTTGTTTCTTTGTCTGTTTCTTTGTTTAATAACTTCATTGCAGAGGGTGCTGTGCTCCCAGGTAAGAAATTACAAATGTTATTCGGTAGACAACAGCAAGCCAATAAAAATTTTAAATTGAATAGAAGTATGGTCACATTTATTTTAAGAGCAGATAATGTTGACAGGTCTGTGGAAGATCCACTAGAATGGAAAGGCAATGGAAGCAGAGACCAGCTAAGAGGTTGGCAAAAGGTGAAGAGAAGGCAGATATGGATAGAAAAAGATGTTCAAGAGACTCTGACATAGAAAAAGAGGGACTGATCCTGAAGAAATGATGTCAAAAGTTTTTAATTTATTTAATAATCAAATATTTTGATGAAAGACAAAATGACTTGCTTTAATGGGCACTTTTATCAAGATGTTTCTCACAGCAATGTGAATGCTGGATTAGAAAGACAAGAGACCAAAGGCAGAGAGATCTGTTACGGATTTATCACAAAGGCCTAGGGAAGAGATCCTGAGGGCTCAAACTGGAATTATGGAAAAAGAATGTAAGAAATCAAGGCAGGAGTGATAGAACATATATGTGAAATATAAGTGGGATGGTTTCTTTATGTATGTATGCATGTATGTATGTATGTATCTATATATTTATTTATTTATTTGACAAATAGTTTTTCAGATACCATGCACCAAAAACTTTGCAGAAGTGGACAAAATAAACATCCCATCCCAGAGCATATGGCTCAGTATAAAGAGAGATAATTTAAGCAAGTAATTATACAAAGAGATGATTAAATGCTGTGTTATGAAAGCAGATAATATTATGGGAAAACATAACTATAGCATTCAACATGGTCTAGAGAGTTAGGAGATGGTGATATTTAGACTGACACCTAAAGAATGAGTGGGCATTAGGCAGGCCAAGTCCAGGGAAAGAGAATTTTGATAGGAAGAATAACATACGGGTAGGGGACCTTATGGGAAGAATAGCATATGGGTAGGGGACTTTACTGTAGTCAACGACTGAGTTGAAAGCTGAGCAGAAGGTAGGGAATTGGAGAATACAAATGTAAATAACTTGTTCTAGAAGTGTGGGTTAAAGAGATGGGTTTTGTCAGGTGGCCTACATGGAATCAAACAGGGTCTTATTTGCCAGTTTTTGAGTTGAAATATCTATACAAGAAAATATACAAATTTTAAGTGTAAAGTTAAAAGTTTTGAAGACTATATAGAAACTATTTAGAAACCATCTAACCATCACCTCACTCAAGGTATAGAATATTTCCATCACCTCAGGAAATTTCCTCATGTCCCCTTCAGATCAATCCTCCAAAAAAATCACTATTCTAATTTCTATTACCATAGCTTACTTAGTTGTGCTTGTTCTAGAATATTATATGAACAGAAGAATATAGTATGTTTTCTTTTTGGCCTGACTTCTTTTATTCAATATTACATTCTTGAGATTCATCCAGTTGTGTTGTGTATCATCAGTTTTTTTGCTTTTTGTTACTGAGTAGTATTCCATTGTACCGATAGAGCATACATCGTCTACCCACTCATCTATCTGCTCATGAACATTTTACCATTTTGAACAGGCCTTTTTATGGAAATATTTTTTCATCTTTCTAGGTCTACTGGGTCATAGGCAGGTATATATTTGACTTTATAAGAAAATGTTAATCTGTTTTTCAAAGTGGTTGTATCATTCTAATTTTCTACTAGTAGTTTCTGAAAGTTTCAGTTTTGCCACATTCTTTCTAGCAGTTGATATTTTCAGTCTCTTTAAATTTCAGTAATTCTAGAGTGAGTTTTTAATGTGAGGTTTTAATTTTCAATTCCATTATGACTAATAAATTTAAGCATTTTTCATGGGTTTTTGGTTATTTGTGTATTTTTTGTGAAGTGTCTGTTCAAGAGTTTTTACTTTTTAAGATGGAAGAGGTGAGAATATTTAGACACACAAAACCAAGAATAAGTCATAAGAGGGAAACTGAAAATATAGAAGAGAAAGAAAATTAAGAAAGTTCTCTGTATATCCAAAGTTTATAACATATATTGCAAGTATTGGATAGGTGACATATTTGCTTTTGTAATTTTGTTTGGTGGGGACTCAGAAACATTTGGATGTTACTACTGGTAGTATAAATTTGAGAACATCCAGAAAATCTTGAGTGATAGCTTATAGTTATCCCAAATCACTTTTTCTAACTTCTACTTTTTTAAAATTTTATTTTAAGGTTTATTTATTTTTGAGAGAGAGAGTATGAGTGAGGGAGGGGCAGAGAGATAGGAAGACTCAGAATCTGAATGAAGCAGGTTTCAGGCTCTGAGCTGTCAGCACAGAGCCTAATGTGGGGCTCGAACACATGAACTGTGAGATCATGACCTGAACAGAAGTCATATGCTTAACCGACCCTGCCACCAAGGTATACACACACACACACACACACACACACACACACACACACACACGATGTTTAGTAAGACTATATAAAATATTTCTCAAAAGCTAGCAAAAGGTGGGGTGCCTGGGTGGCTCAATCGGTTAAGTGGCCGACTTGGGCTCAAGTCATGATCTTGTGGTTTGTGGGTTGGAGCCCTGTCAGGCTCTGTGCTGACAGCTCAGAGCCCGGAACCTGCTTCAGATTCCATGTCTCCTTCTCTCTCTGCCTCTCCCCACTCACCCTCTGTATCTCTCTCAAAAGTGAATAAACATTAAAAAAAAAAGCTAGCAAAAGGATTTCCTATACTGCAAAGGTAAGAGAATAAAAATGTTAGTCTTTGAGTTTAATAATAATCTAACTACATTTTGCCATTTCACAATAAGTTAGTTTCTAATAAAAAAATTCAGATGAGTATTATATTTTATGTAGAAACTAAAGGCATAGATTTTGATTTTTAAATTCCATGATTATTTTAATAATATACTTTATATATAATCTATTCCATAAATGGTTATAGTAAACAAAATAAAATGGAAAGATTTGTCTGAGTTTACTTTCCTTGACGTGTTGATTTGCCTCAACTACTCACCCACAACCATATCATATAATCAACGCTCAAGTGTTAGTTGAGGTGTTATTTTCAGCTAAATGCAGTGGACCACAGAAAAATAAAGTTTCACAAGTACAAAGTTCAGCTGTTTTCTCCTTCCCTTCCTTCTGTTGCAAAGATTATTCCCAAAATCAAATGAATAAAGAAGAGAATTATACTCCGTATTTTAGGATTGTTCAAGGTTTTTCTGTTTCTGACAGTTTGGCTTTCTTTTGTCATTTTCTCACTTAAATGTTGTAAACTCAGAAAGTGCTAAGCTAAGATTCTTTATGTAGTGTTACACATGCCATAAGACAATATTATTTTACCATGTCAAAGTTGTTTGCACCATTTGGAGCACATCTATCATCAAAACTCAATTAAATGGAGTCTTTCTATCTTCAACTAAAACAAACTGTTTACTTAGATTTGCTCAGTGTTTACTTCGCAAGAGGTAAAAGACCCAAATAGCACGGTAACATAGGTGTCTGGGGATATACCAGGGGTCAAAAAATTTAACCCAAAGAAGGAGGCCTTCTTCTTTGGTTGCAACAAGAGACTTTCTTTTTCTTTTGCCAAGTAAATGGCAGCATTATAATGTTATTCATACCTCACTGGTGTCCTAACAATTCCTCTATTCAAACTGAAAAGGGATATATTCTCTTTGTTGCAAAGTATTAAATTTGTCCCTGGAGATTAGCGTGTAGGCAGTTTTAAAGGATGAAACAGGATTAGATAAGATTTCTTTACTGAGAAAGAGTTCTGAAACAGTACAGCAGAAACCCCTCTTCTATGACTTGCATTGAAAAAAATCCTTTGTTTTAACACTTCAAATCACAAGTTAAATTTATTAAATTATTAGTTGACAAAATGTTTCTTTGTAGGGTTTTGTGAAAGGTAGGTGAGTTACAAATATAAAAAAAATGTCACTTGCCTTCATTGTTTTTGAAATTTTATATCCTTGAAATCCCTCCATGGCATTTATAATTCAAACATGTTCTAAGAGATGATATAAAAAAGATGATAGTAATTGTAGTTATCTACTTAAAGGTTCAGAATGTTTCTGCCTTTCTTGATGCTATTTAGAGGGGGTGAAAATTTTATGATGTATCTACTGAATTCAGCTAACATTTGTTAAGTTTAAAAGTGGCAAAATTATGTAGAGGGCAGTTCTGTAAAATATGTCAGTGGCTCATTTGAGTTTCACTTACTTGTTTATAGTTAATAATATGTACATCATAGGAAGGCATGAATGAATATTATTGTCAATTTTTCAAGAGAAATAGCAAAATATGTCTTCCTCAGACAAAAAAGCCTGTGATAATATAGTGTTTCTCTAGTTATATAGTGTTGAGTTTACAGACCTCTCATAATGACTAATAAAGCTACAATGGTACAATGGCATTGTATGATAAAGTATTTTGGGATTTTGTTTGTTTTCAGGTTTTTTTTTAACATGGTAGAACAGAGACTGACTAAGGCTTTCTAGAGTATAGTAGTTTCTTCTCTTGTGACCTTTATGCCATTCTACAATTCATGCTTTTGTTGAATGTTACTAACTGCAAAAAAAATAATAGAAAGGAAAGATTTGCAATTCAGACCCCAAGTTTTCTTACAGAGTTTAAAGCCTTAATCTAAGGCCAAAGATTATTGTTTTTGCCATGTGTACAGATTTTAAAGTTTAAAAGAAAAAAGAATTGGGAATATAAGATTTCTGCTAACAAAACTTGAAAAAAAAAAGGCCCCTTTTTATCTTGATGGCACCTTGTCATCTGAAAACCAGGAAACCTTCTGCATACACTTCCCTTTTGCACATTGCTGCCAGGTAATCAATCTTCCCATGGCACAAACTATTATGTCAGCCCTTGCTTACAAACTATTTGTGGGTTCCCAGCGTCTCCAGAACAAAATCCAGACTCTTTGGCTTGATGTTCAAAGCCCTCCACAATCCTTCTCTAAACTTCCCATCACCGCTTTTCTGAGTTCACCGGGCTCATTCACAACCCCTTCCGAGACTCTCTTCACACTGTATTCTTAGTAAGTTGTCATACATGTCAGTATTCTGTGTGGCTTTCATAGTATCTCTTATACTGTTCTCACTCTCTAACCATCCTTTGAGTTTTGCATTGTCTATTTCACCTTTCACCTGCTGGTATGTTAGGGCAGTAAATATTAGCTGCTCTGCTTCTGATAGATACCACTGTATTTCTCCACAAGAGGAAGACATTCCGCAGTAATGCCCTTGTCTGCGTGGAAAATTTGAGTCATTTTAAGACAGCTCTTTTACTTGTCAGGCCAATAAAATTACCACGGTTGCAAGTTTTTCCTTGCTCAACGGTTCTGGAAAGTCTGCAGTGTTTCCCCTCATTCCCCGTTATCCTTACAATTCAAAACAGAAATAAAAGGGCTCATGTTTTTTACCAATATGACTTACATGGACAAAATTATAAGTATTCAGTAGTTATACATAAACAAACATCTGGATGTTTGCAAATATTCAGATACTGGACTAGATATTTTCCCATTTTCATCTTGATTTTGAGGTCATGAAAAGAATCCCATGGTCCGACAGTATTAAGAGACAGAAGCTAAACTAAATTCTAGCAAATTCTAACATTTTAATGCACATATATTACTTTTTCATGAATTATATTTTTATTTTATTTAAATTATAATTTATAATATATTTTATTTGTATTTATTAACTTATTTAATTTATAATAAATATAACTTACTTAAATTATATTCTGAACAGTCTGTATTTAAGTTGGACTCTATTTCTGTGAAAGTAACTCTCTGCAATTAATTTGGGAACTTTTATAAATGCACAATTAACACAAATGAACAATATTTGATGCTATGGAAAAGAGAAAGAAAAGATTTAAATAAAGCAATACAGTTGTTGGAGGTAATTATCTTTTCCCACTTTCACATTCAAAGGACAATATGCATAATGACAAAGAAGACCTAGGCATGAGGCTGGCAGATGGGATTGTTTGGTTGTTGATGATGAGATGATATTGCCATTTGCTCCAAGTTTACTTTAGGACCTCAAGAACCATGAAGCCATAAGAAGTAAAGTAGCTGTTGGCACATTCAAAGGTTACTTGTACTTCACAGTTTCCCCCCAGTTCTGCAATTAACTATGTTAAAGTAATATCATTTTAAAAACATACCTGTTTAATACTTCAGGGATTAGAGAATCAAAGGTACAATGTCTCCTACTTCTGTCATTGGTCATGACCCATAACAAAGTAAACATATCAACATGAAAACATCCTCCTCCATACTCTTACCAACTCCAAGGTGGCTCATTTCTAATTTGCTCAACATTGTTGAGTGTCTGACTCCTGATTTTGGTTCAGGTCATTATCCTAGAGTCGTGGGATCAAACCCCACAGCATGGAGCCTGCTTAAGATCCTCTCTCTCCCTCTTTCTCTGCCCTCCCCGCACTTGTGCTCTCTCTCTATAATAGCTGATATATATTGAAATTTTTCTATGCAGTATCAGAATGTAAACACTACAATCAATATCTCATTCAATCTTCATGACTATTAGAAATAATAAATGAATTCAGCAAAGTTGCAAGCTACAAAATTACATAAATGTGTTACATTTCTAAATGCATTAAAAATGAAATAGCAGAAAGAGAAATTAAGAAAATAGTTCCAGGGATGCCTGGGTGGCTCAGTCAGTTGAGTGGTCAACTCTTGATTTTGGCTTAGGTTGTGATTCCAGGGTCATAGGATAGAGCCCCATGTCCAGCTCCACACTAAGTGTGAAGCCTGAATATTCTCTTTCTCTCTCCCTCTGCCCCTCTCCCCTGCCTGCACTCTCTCTTTCTCTAATAATAAAAAAAAAATTAAAAAATTCTTAAAAAAAGAAAATAATTCCATTTACACTTGCACCAAAAAGAATAAAATATCTAGGAATAAACTTAACCATGAAGGTGAGAGACCTGTACTCTAAAAACTGTAAAACACTGATGAAAGAAATTGAAGATGGCACAAACAAATGGAAAGATATTCCATGATTACAGACTGGGAGAATTAATATTGTTAAAACATCCATTCCAGCCAAGACAATTTACAGATTCAATACAATCTCTACCAAAATACCAACCAAATTTTTCACAGAACTAGAACAAATTATCCTAAAACTTGCATGGGACCACAAAAGACCCCAAATAGCCAAAGCAATCTTGAAAAAGAACAAAGCTAGAGGTATCACAACCTCAGATTTCAAGATACACTACATCTGAAGTAATCAAAGCACTAGTTCTGGCACAAAAATAGACACAAAGATCAATGAAACAGAATAGGGAGCCTAGAAATGAACCCACACTTACATGGTCAATTAATCTACAACAAACGGGGCAAAAATATACAATGGGTAAAAACAGTGTCTTTAATAAACAGTGTTAAGAAACTGGACAGCAACATGCCAAAGAATGAAACTGGACCCCTTTCTTTCACCATACACAAGAATAAACTCAAAATGAGTTAAAGACCTAAATGTGAGACCTAAAACCATACATTTCCTAGAAGAAAACATAGCAATTTCTTTGACAGGAGCCTTAGCAACATTTTTCTAGGTATATCTCCTTGGGCAAGGGAAACAAAAGCAAAAGTAAACTCCTAGGATTACACCGAAATAAAAAGTTTTTGCACAGTGAAGGAAACCATCAACAAAATGCAAAGGCAATCTACTGAATGGGAAAAGATATTTGCAATGACATAGCCAATAAAGGGTTAATATTCAAACTATATAAAGAACTTACACAACTCAACACCAATAATAATACTAATAATCCAATTAAAAATGGGCAGGGGTGCCTGGGTGGGTCAGTTGGTTAAGTGTCTGACTTCGGTTCAGGTCATGATCTCACAGTCCTTGAGTTTGAGACCCACATCAGGCTTTGTGCTGACAGCCTGGAGCCTGGAGCCTCCTTCAGATTCTGTCTCCCTCTCTCTCTGCCCCTCCCCCACTCACGCTCTGTCTCTCTCCCTCTCTGTCTCTCAAAAGTAAAGTAAAAACATTTAAATTTTTTTTTAAAAAATGGGCAGAGGACCTGGATAGACATTTTTCCAAAGAAGATATACAGAAGGCCAAGACACTTATGAAAAGGTGTTCAACATCACTCATCATCAGGGAAATGCAAATCAAAACCACAATGAGACATCACTTCACAACTGTCAGAATGGCTAGAATAAAAAAGACAAAAAGTAACAAATGCTGATGAGGATATGGAGAAAAGGCAATCCTTATGCACTATTGGTAGAAACGTAAATTGATGCAATCACTGTGAAAAACAGTATGGAGGTTCCTCAAAAAATTAAAAATAGAAATACCATACAATCAGTAATCCCACTACTAGGTATTTACCAAACTAAACCAAACAAACAAAAAACAGAAAATAAAAAACAAACAAAAAACCCAAAAACACTAATTTGAAAAGATGTATGCACCCTTATGTTTACTGCAGCATTATTTACAATAGCCATGATATGGAAGCAACCCAAGTGTCTACTGATAGATGAATGGATAAAGAAGATATAGTATAATGTATGTGTGTGTATACACACACATGCACACACACACACACACACACACACACACACATTATAATATTACTCAGCCATAAAAAAGAATGAGATCTTGACATTTGAGACAACATGAATGGACCTATAGGGTATTGTGCTAAGTGAAATAAGTGACACAGAGTAAGACAAACACCATATGATTTCACTTATATATGAAATCAAAAACAAAGCAAATGAATAAACAAATGAAAAGCTAAAACAGACTCATAAGTACAGAGAGCTGATGGTTGCCAAAGGGGAGGGGGTGGAAGATGGGCAAAATGGGTGAAGGGAAGTGGGAGATACAAGCTTCTAGTTATGGAATGATTAAGTCACAAAGATAAAAAGTACGGGAAAGACAATATAGTCAATAGTATTGTAGTAGCATTCTATGAAAACAGATGGTACTGTGTCAACTGTATTTATATTAAAAAAATAAAATATTTAGAACAGTGAAGACAAAAAGAATCTTCATAACAATTATTTGAGAGTAGATATTATTATCTCCATTTTCCTGTGAGGATGTGAAAACTTGGAAAAGTTTTTTCCATGCCCTTAAGATTACTTGCTTAGGCAGAAGCAAAAGCAGTTTGTCAGACTAGGGAGACTGGTTTCATCTACTACTCTAGACTGCCACTCATGATCTTATCTCCACGCATTCGAGGCTATCCTCCAGTTGCATTATTCAGGAAAATAATCAATAGGTCATAACAAATGAATCCAGAATTTCTGTTCCTTACAGCAATAGAGGGTTATTTCCCACTCATGCTTTCTGTACAGTGCATCTGTGGCCCTATTCCAAATGTGAATAACAGGAGCCAGGTGACAGAGCAGTCACTATCTGGACCTGGTCTCGTGGTAAAGGGGGGGAAGAAACATAAACAATCCTATATTGGTTTTTAAACTTCTGCCTGGACGTTACATGGCCACTCCTAAGTCCTGCCAGGTAGAGACAAATAATCTTCTCATGGTGATGGGCTCAACAGAGACAGAGATCATACTATTCAACATCTAAATACTGAACTGATATCTGGCACAGTACTGCCAGGATGTGCACATCCAAGCATAAGACAACAGGATACAACTGTGTTTTCTTGATTTATTCCTTTTCAGACAAACTTAGCTCCTAGATTACTGGGAAAAACACAGTAGGCAATAAAGCACCTTTCAAGAATGAAGAAACGAAAACCATCTGATAGGCTAATATAATATTCTTCACTAGCATGAGAAGTCCACAATTCATAGCTTAAGAACTTTTTTTGCCAGGAAAAGAGGAGTTATTTATCAGACTATTGAGTGAGAAAAAGAGATATTGTCAAATCTTGCTGGTACATGGTATATTTGAGAAAATGCCTTAAATGCTTTCAAAGATACGTTTCTGGGTCATAGTGTAATTCTATTTTTAATTTTTTGAGGGATCTCCATGCTGTTTTCAGGAGTGGCTGCACCAGTTTGCATTCCCACCAACAGTTCAAGAGGGTTCCCATTTCTCCACATTGTCACCAACATCTGTTGTTTCCTGAGTTGTTAATTTTAGCCATTCTGACTGGTGTGAGGTGGTATCTCATTGTGATTTTGATTTCTATTTCCCTGATGAAGAATGATGTTGAGCATCTTTTCTTTTTTTTTTTTAATTTTTTTTTTCAACGTTTATTTATTTTTGGGACAGAGAGAGACAGAGCATGAACGGGGGAGGGGCAGAGAGAGAGGGAGACACAGAATTGGAAACAGGCTCCAGGCTCCGAGCCATCAGCCCAGAGCCTGACGCGGGGCTCGAACTCCCGGACCGCGAGATCGTGACCTGGCTGAAGTCGGACGCTTAACCGACTGCGCCACCCAGGCGCCCCTGAGCATCTTTTCTTCTGTCTGTTGGCCATCTGGATGTCATCTTTGGGAAAGTGTCTATTCATGTCTTCTGCCCATTTCTTTACTGGATTATTTGTTTTTCGGGTCTTGAGTTTGGACTCTTACCATAAGAGACTCTTAAATACAGAGAACAAACTGAGGGTTGGTGGGGGCTCAGGGGGAGGAGGGGAAAATGGGCACTGAGGAGGGCACTTGTTGGGATGATCACTGGGTGTTGTATGTAAGCGATGAATCATGAGAATCTACTCCCCAAACCAAGAGCACACTGTATACACTGTATGTTAGCTAACTTGACAATAAATTATATTTAGAAACAAAAAGATGTATTACTAAGAATAGATGTGTACTGAATTGTTTAGAATAGAAAAAGAGGGAGACAGGAATAGCCTAGATACACAATAATATAAAATGGGATTAAATGTATTAAGTCTGTAAATGGAATTCTATACAGTAATGTAAAATTATTAAAATATAATGATACAGAAACTGTTAGTGACATAGTAGAAAAATTAAATTATAAAATAATAGCATTGTATCATCTCCTTTGTATAAGGTAAACATATATTATATAAAATATATATATTTTTAAAAATCAAAATGTTTAAAGCTATCACTGGGTGATAATTTTTAGTGTTTTGTTTTTGGTTTTCTGATGAAGGAGTTCAAGGGGTAAATTAGGCTTGTCTATATTTTCTAAATTCTCTACAATGAACAATTAAGGCTTTTAAAAATAAACTAATAAAGAAATATTAATTAAAAAGTAAATTTTAAGAACATGAGGAATAGCTTATGCAGTCCAGGAAACACCAAAAGAACTATGTCTTTTATCATAAAGAAAACAAAGAACTAAATTCAGATTACTCAATGATGTCAGATCAGTCAGGAAACAATTAGTGATCATTCGTAATCATCCTTGACCAAGTTTCACTTGATATTTGATTTACCTTTTTTTTTTTTAATTCTGATAACTTACAAGGGTTACTTCATGTATTTATTTTTCAAAACATCACTCTCAAACAGTTTGGCTGTTTGAATCTATACATCATTTTGGCATTCTGGAAGACTTGAAAGAAAATTACTTATGATCGTAGAGCAATTTTGTGATACTTCTAAGTGGAAAGGGATAAGAAATTTTATGTTGTTCTAAAATAACTCATCTAAACACATTTTCGATACTCAGACTGCATATTATTGATAATATATGTTACCCCTTGTTTTTATTATGTACTTTTTTGCTTAGGATGCAATTACATTTATTTATTTTTTATGGAAGTAGAGTTGATACACAACGTTCCATTACTTTCAGGAGTACCATAGTGATTCTCTATTGATTCTCTAAGTCTCTATGTTGTGTTATGCTCACCATAAGTATAGCTACCATGTGTTGCTATATAAAGCTATTATATTATCACTAACTATATTTCCAACTTACCTTTTCTTCTTCTTTATACTTATCTTCTGCCCATGGCCTTACATGATCCCCCAACTCCCACTACTCAGAGCTCTGCATCAGCTTGGAAACAATTTGCGTCTCTCTCTCTCCCACTAAACTGTCAGTTACCTGGTGGCAGATATGCAAGCTTATTCTTCTTGACATCCTGTCACTAATATCCCTTTCTCCAGACTTCTCCATGCCCACTAGTCCTCCATATTGCAGGCAGAGTTCCTTTTATGTAACAAAAATGAAAAGATGTAATATCTTTTAGAAATTTCCATGTTAGTTAGCTTATTATAAGTTTTACTGTAGTAACAGATAAATTCTAAATCTCAGGAGCTCACAAAAGCAAAGGTTTATTTCTTCTTCATGTTATAAGTCAGCTGGGGAGCAGCTATGATTCTGCCCCCTGCCTTTTTCATTGTGGGATTCACACAGGAAGAACAAACCTTATCTACTGCATTGGGGAAAGAATAATGGCAGAATCATGTGACAGCTATGACAGCTGCAGCTTAGATATGATGTAAATCACTTTGGTTAACAAGCCATTGGAAAAGAAAGCCCTGTGGCCAAGCCTGGTGTCAGTGGTACAATGAATAACCTAATTCATCAAAGGGAAGATCTGCAAATAACTGGAAACAGTGAAAGGACAAATAACAGTAATGACTTCTTTTGCATTTTCATACATTTTTCTTAGATATTAATAGTTGAAGTAAGGAAAAATGAGGAGGAATTGCTAATTTTTGTTTCCTAATATAACAAGTATTTGTGAGAAACCTAACACAATTTTATTTATTTATTTATTTTTTTAATTTTTTTTTTCAACGTTTATTTATTTTTGGGACAGAGAGAGACAGAGCATGAACGGGGGAGGGGCAGAGAGAGAGGGAGACACAGAATCGGAAACAGGCTCCAGGCTCTGAGCCATCAGCCCAGAGCCCGACGCGGGGCTCGAACTCACGGACCGCGAGATGGTGACCTGGCTGAAGTCGGACGCTTAACCGACTGCGCCACCCAGGTGCCCCAAACCTAACACAATTTTATAGCTGAGTTTTGATGGAAGACAAATAAAGGATCTTAAGCTTCTGTTCAGGTCAATGTAGCTTGGCAAAATTTAACCTTAGACATAATTAGTAGGAGGCCATTTTAAATTTGAAAAAGAAGTTCTGTAGTATTCTAAATTTCTGAGAAATAGACATGGATGTTTCTTATGTTTTGGGTACTTCAGATCCATTTTGAGATGGATACTGAAGAGCCATAAAAAACAGTAATGGCTGATGGTAAAATCGAAATTCTCCAATACCAAGAAGTTGTGCAGATGTATCCTCTGTCTCAATGGAGTTCAAGAAGAATCCATAAAATGCTCAGCCTCATTGTTTGGGCTTATCTTGGACTATATTAGTCCCCCTCAATTGTCAGAATATTCCCAGTAATTCAGGTACTTTTCTTTAAAATGCTGCAAAGCTCAAATTTTGCTGATTATGTTTCTTGATTCTCTAGTGAGTTTAATGTCTATTGACTGAATATTAAGTGTGAGAACTTCATAACTCTTCTTACTAGAAAAGCATCCCAGCAAAGTTTACTAATGTAAAAAAAAATAATAATAAAGACTCTTTGAATTATCAAAAACCTAAAATATGGGACATTTTTAAGAGTGCAGTGTTATTTCCTTCAACTACAGTAATTTGATCTAGGTTTCGGCTCAAAGACATCTTTAGAAACTGGTTTTATAGAATGCATAAAAAATATTTGTAATTATTGTATCAATTGTTTGTTTATGCAGATGCTGCCAAAGTATTTAGGAGCGCTTGAGAACAGTTTCTTTTCTTAAATATATTTATTTTACAGTTTTATTTACATTTACTAGCCTGGAAAAACCTTTCATCACAGATCTATGAGAGATACTGGTTTTCATGTAATTGAAAAAATATAAGCAAAGCTGTTATTTTGCATCATGCAGACAAAAGAAAAAATACTCAGTTTCTTTTCAGATTCTGAGCATTAAAAAAAGAAACCAATTTAAGATATGCTACTCATATGTAGAAAAAAATGTCTTTCTGTATTCCTTGGTAAAATATTTCAAGGAATAAAGATCTATATAAATATATATATATATATATGTGTGTGTGTGTGTGTGTGTGTGTGTGTGTATATATATACACACACACACATATATATACACACATATATATATAGAGAGAGAGATACATTTATATGTATAGTTGCTAATATACATGTAAATATATGTATGTATATGTATGTTTATATAAATATATATATAGATGATATTGAGTTATAGATATATAGTAAGTGACTCTAGATTTTTTTCTCATAGTTAAGCATTAGAGCTTCATCACTTTTCCTTTCCTGGATAGGTTGTACGATATACAAATGCATAGTTTGGGAGAGAAGTAAAACACAGGGTACACAGTGTTCTGAAACCACTTATTCTGGGTAAACAAAGGTAGACCAGATAGCTAAACTAGACTTCATGCATAACGCACAAAGAGAGAACCACCAGCCTCTGAAAGCTGCTAGCCAGGACTATGATCAGCAAAGTTACTGACTGTTGGAACGTATACTTACAAAATACCAAAAATTGGTCACAGCATCACATGTTGACAATGTCATTTGTATATTTGAGATAAAAATAGTAGGAACCCTCCCATAAGCAACAAAATATTTTAAGCTGCTGAGCCTACAATGGCGGTGTTAATATGACAGTGTGCCACCATATTACTTTGGACAATTTACTGATCTATACAAAAGAAAGACGGTGCTTTTGATAGTGCTGAATATCAAACTTCCCTATTTCAACAGAAATCTTAAAACTGAAGCCAGGCCACAATTCTAATTCAATGTACAAAAGACTTCACAATTTCTCTTGTGAATAATCAAAGTAGTATTTAAAGCATTCAGATTAATTCAGAGCTTTGTTTTTACCTTAATTTTGGTTGTAAGAGTATGTCAGTTACAAACGTACCAAACTCATATATGTTTGCTAACTTGGTTCAATGTATGATGCTGCCTGGAATGATCACTTTGAATTGAAATATGCTTAACTACACTGCAAGTTTTAAAACAGCAGTGTTTTTTAGGCAAGGTGAACACATGATAACAGTCATCCCATAGTTGTAAATTTCTTCAGTTAATAGTTATATGTTACAAACAGTATCAAGTACAAGCCAAACTTTTTATATTTTTGCATTAAACATGAACTGGGTTACTGTATAATTTCAACATATGACATCCCATTTCAAAAATTATTTTCCATAGGCAGTTATTTATACTTTTAGGCATTTTAATTTCTTGAATTAAAGGACGCAATGTAGGTAAAGATATTCCTATATTTTCAAGTTCTCTTTTGATTGGTAAGGGACAGTGTGAGCCCATCTGTTTTGCAGCAAAGAAAGCCCCAAACCATCTGTGTAGAACCACATGCCAGCTAAAACACAGAGATATGCACAGTTTTTTTGTTATGAAAAATTTTGCAGTATTTTTTTCTGTATTAGTGTGAATAAATTAGCAACAACTAAATTAAAGAAATCTTTAGAGAACATATTAAGTTTCTAGTGCCTACAGTAAATTACATCCATTTAGAAATTATGGAAGTTGCATTGTCCCCATATGAATTTTTCCTTACTATTCTGAATTTGATACTGAAATCACCCATCATCTGCAAAGTAAAATAGCTTCATTCTTGGTAATGTAAGTTCATTTTTATAAAACTGTTTTTGATTGAGCAATTCTTTGACTTTCAAACAGTAAATAATTGTGATGTTTTTGTTCAGCTATAAATAGCAGCATAGTGAAATGAATAGGATAGTTACAATTCACATATTATAAATACTATGTGCACAATATTTGTATACTATAGGGCATGAGAATGTTTTATGGCATATTTTAAAGAAGGTTTTATATTCCTATTTTCCATTGTAGTACTCTACTGAAGTATTTTTTAAGTTCTACCAGAGTAACTGAATATACAAATTCATTGCTGGCTTTTAGGAGTCAATCAGAATATTGAATAATAGATTCAGAGTTAATTATATTTTATAATTCTAAGGCTCTGAAAGATTGTATTAGTATTTTTCAAATACTTCTACATTTAAAATATTTTAGACAGCACTTTGTAATGGGGCTTTTGCCTACACAAAACTGGCTATCCTAGCCGCTTTTCTGATTTTGAGAAAACAATCAGTAGAACACATGTAGGCCAACAATCTCTAAAAATTTACAAAAATCACTTCCTGATCTTCTTGCAAGCCTTCTGTCTTCCGCCCTGCTTTAGTGTGTATACGTGATTGCTGTTTGATGAGTTAGAAAATAACAAATAATAGAGACATGTGAATGTATATCAGCTCCTTAATGCAGACTAAGTATTGATGAAATATGTTACCCTTTGAGGGAGACCTTTTCTATTATGTTTTACAGTGGTGTCGAAAATGCTTATTATCTGTTTGAAAAACATTAAAAGCTTTAAATTCAAGCAGCTCATTTTTCATTTTGTTAATTGCATAACATACTAATGTTGCACTAGGTTGTTTTTTTCAGTGGTATAATGATGCAACAATATTTACATACCAACTCTGGTTTTCCTTTAATGGTTTCTATAACAAGATCATAATTTCCTTTAGCGTAATCACTGGCAGATTTATTTGGCGTCCCATCTTCGCTCCACTCTGGCTTTGGGGGCCGGGGAGAGAGCACATACTACTTCCTCTCCCTTTCACCATCAAGTACGCTCTGCTCAAGTGTAGTTGCTGCAGGTCTGGGTTACCCTCCTGCCAAACATCCATGTTTAAACAGCATTTAGGACCGAATCTCAGGAGAACCAACGGATTCCTCTAAATTCTGCTTTAACAAATTGGTTTGCCACCATAATTTTACATCACGGTAAAGATGTGAATATGTGAAAATGGCTGGTTGGAGAAAAATTTCATTGAACTAGTTTCAAAAGATTCCTAAGAGAGGTGACATTATGAAAAAGAACATGATGGTGTTAAGGTTTATCTACAATGAGCTCACTCTTAATCTAAATGCTGACTTGAAAAACCTGGGTTTCGATGCAGACCTCTGTCATACTGCCTGGGAAGTCTTGCGACCTATCCTCCGCTCACCATGTATAGCACATGTCATACAGCACTGGAAATTCATCTTCTAAATTTTTTTTTTATTTTCTCACATAAAACAATAATAAGGTGTTAAGATTTGTCTGGCTACTTTGCTCAACATGCCTTGGAAGCAGATGAAAACATCGTAATATGACATTCCAAATTTAGCTCCATTTGTCCTGCATAGAGAAACAAAATAAAAAAACAAAAAGCAATTTCAAGCTGTCTCCTAAATTGAGCTGATTTCAGAGAAAAATACCATTAATCGGAGTACTACAGATTGGTGCAACTTGTTCTTTGGATGACATTGTATGACATAACAACAAACCTCTCGTTATGTTTCAGAGATAGTTTGTTAAATGTCTAGCTTCTTTTTAGTTAAGCAGCGAGTGACCTGTTTTAAACCACAGTAACGGCAGAGTTTTGAAAAGAAAAACTCTTCACACATGATGGAGTTGGGTAAAGCTGTGATTTTCTGCTTGGCTGGAACACAGTCTATGATGCAGTTATAAGGTTAATCAATCTGAACAAAAATGGAAAGGGATATGCATAAAAGATACACGTAAAAAGGGATCCTTAATGTCTCAGAGGAGCATGTATTTATATGTCCTCACAGGGGTGATTCAAGCTAATTTCAATTCTACCATGAGATCTCTAATGGTTACCTTGAGCGTTGTTAATTCGTTTTGCTGTGAGAATCCCTTTCTGAGGAAAAATTAGGAATATATACTAAAATCTATGGCATTAGCCTTGACAGAAATCCTTGGCATATTAAAAGCTGATATAATTACTCATGGCAAGCAATGAACAGAACGCACTTAATATTTTATCAAAATGTTCTTATAATAACTGAAACCCAGAGAAGAGTTTATTTCAATTAACTTGGGAAGCAAAATAAATATTTAACTTCTTTATCATTCCACAATTAAGATCTGTAATTTAAGTGAGATGCAATTAGTTTTCTCTCTTCAACGAAACTATGCTCTATATAGTGTGGACCAGAGATTTATTTTACTTTACTCTTCCAAGGGGCCATTTGTTTTTGAACATTTTTCTTTCTTTCTTTCTTTTTTAATCTGCTCAAAAAGTGTCAAACTCAACTGCTCCAATACCTGCACAGTCAAGACTTTCTTCTATTTTATAATGTATGTCTGCTTATTAAAGTCTTCAAGACATCCTAGACTTAGGCAAACAGTGTCCAAATGTACCATATTTAGCTTCTATCTCAAAATCTCCCGAGCTGTCAATTTAGGTGTTAAAGAGACCATTTGTAAAGCTTGGCTGGGAATTGCCATTATTGACTGGAATGTGTGTTTATCATTACATTCAATGATGAAAGTGGAACATGTAGCATATGAATAAATGTCAGCAGATGTTTCTTTTAAATGGCCTGATTTCAACCTCCTGTTGTTTGTCTTGAATACAAATATTAAAAAAGGGAAAAAAAGGCAGAATTTTTATGACATAAGTGCAAGGGTAGTTAGATTTTTTGAAAAACAACAAAAATAATGGCTAGAATATCAGACTGAGGGAGTAAAGTAGAATTGAGAGTTAGTTGGCTGTGCTCAGCTACTCCTGGGGACTTCTAAATAGATTTAGCAAAAGGAGGGATTTGGGGTATGTGGTTACAGCAAAATTTAATCTCACGAATGTTTGTGTTTAACAGCTGTTATTAATGATTTTTTTAAAAAAAATAGCTGAATTTGATGACTGCACGGAGGCTGTCCAACTTGGGTAAGGGTCTTTCAAAAGTCTTTCTCTCTTACTGGGAGACACTGAATGGAAACATTCAGTAGCAAATAGACACGGTTTTCTTCCAAACTCTTACTTTGAAAGATAGACATTGAACACAGGAAGCATATTTTACATATTTTAGGGAGGAAAAAGCAACATCAACTCGGTGATATACAAATGGAATAGACATTTTGGATGGTATGACACTAACTCATCCTTTGTTCACTTCTGCAGAAATTTCTGTGGATGTACTCTGTTTAGTGGAACTCCTGTGTGATTCGGGGGCTGTAAATATTTGTGTGTCATTTGAAAAGGTGTAAAATGACTAGAGTCAAATTCTGGGTGGGCTTTAAGAGTAGAAAATCTAACTTTAAAAATCAGGCACTCATATTAAATTTCCAACACGAGCAGTCTAAAATACTACAGAGAAAATTTTCAAATATAATATATCTTATAATAAAATTGTTCAGAATTTGTCACCATTTCCACTTTATTTAAATGATAATAATTTGTACTTCAGATCGTAAGGAGCACTACGGGCTAATGCTTACATCTGTCAAAAAAAAATGTAGAACTTTCAAAGCCACTGAAGTTATGAGCAAATCATGTTCCAAGCTTCAAAAAGGGCAATGACTCGGGGCCGCCTTTTTATCCCTGGCTTTCATTTTGGTAGCAGGATTGTTTGTAGCCACTGTTAGGAGTGGGCACAGATATTGCATATGCAATTAGCCATTTTCTCTTAATTTTGAGAGTGTAAATGGCTAATTGCTTGTGCAATTAAAGGAAGCAAAATTTTTCTGCCTGTAAAATAGGAGGCTAGGGTAGAATGTAAATTAAAGCCATTAGTATAATTTTCTGGCTTGTATATCAACAAATTATATATGTTTCTCCTATATGTTTAGTATTTCTGCAGTATTGATCAAAAAGCTACCCTTGAAAATGGTATATGCTCTCACAAAATGCCTAAATACCTCTGGGACAGAGAACATTTTGACAGCCATGCTAATCCAAATATCAAGTTTAATATTTAACAATCAAGCATTTTTTAAAAAAGGAGTAAGGTACTTATTTGTTTACTATAACTTTCTGTGCAATAATGCAGTATTTATTTTGATAACCCCTCTAAAACTCAAAATTGAACCTAAATCTGTTTTCTCCATTATTTGGCATATGTATATCATTCATCCTTGCAGGTCAGAAATAGCAAAAACTACACTTACCTACTTTTCTGTCACTTAGACTGAAAACATGCCCCAGTCATTACTCCATTCCCACCAGTTCTTTCAAACCAAACTCTCACCTTTCATCACTATACACACTTTACACATTCCTTCAGCTCAGCACTTTGCATAACCTCCTTCTAGCACAAATACAAATTATAGTCCCCCTTCTACAAAACCCTTGGTCAGGCCATAGTCACCTTCCTTCACATTCTTCTCCAATTTGTTTTATTTTTCTTTTTTCTTTTCTTCTTCTTTTTTTTTTCTTCTTTTCTATACTTGTTTGTTCCTTCTTAATCTGGGCATCACACATACCCCCACACTAATAGGTCTGTGACACCTATTCCAGGGCTCATTCTCCTCTACAAAACTATTTGACATAGAAAATATGAAATGCCTATTAATTAATTCTGCTTCACTTAGCTTTGCATAACTGTGATCAAAATTATGCTGTACGGCTCTACTATGATGAAAAGGAATTATTAACTAACTGAAGAGTTCTTTGGATGATTAGAACGTGAAAGGACTTGAGAAATGGCTGGGATTTAGTCATACCTCATTTGTCACATGAGGAAATGGGACACTGAGAGGGCAAAGGGGCCTATACTGTGTTTGGCAGAGAAAGGTCAGGAATCCCTTCAGTCACTCTGCCTCTACCCATGTGCCAGTGCATGAATTTACCCCCCAGGTTCTTCAACACATCATGGGCCAAAGGGTATGGCACTTAACCTTTATGAACTTTTGCTTGCTGTCCCAAGTGTCCCAAACAAGCCGTAAGGCAGGCATTCCTGCACCATATATTATAAATGGAAGACATGGAATATGAGTTTATTGAGTCGGCTAAATTAATATAGGCTGATAAGAAATTAAATTTAATTCACAAAGAGAAAAAATCCATTAAAATGTGGGAATTAGTAATAGCTTTTTTGTAATAACACATCTCATATTCTAAAATTAAGGCCAAAAGATATAGGTGTTCTATGAGGACAGGCTACATTTACTCTTGCTTAACTGCCAACAATAATCAATGCCATTTTGTGACTCTAATTAAGACAAAAAGACCTGAAAGTGACACCTTTTTTAGGGAAATGGATTTAATAGATAATCTAAAGGTTTGATGATATGTTTTCCTCTCAGCATGGCTAGTTAAGATATGAGGATTATCATGTTCTTAAAGTTAGCTTTCTCACTAAAGCTGTCCAATATCTTTCAGAATGAGATTTAGAAAATACTAATTTGTAGAGGACACTTTATTAGATAATCTTAAGCAAACTCATTTTCCAGGAGCTCACAGACTCTGTTCATGCCATTTTGTGACTCTATAAGATTGGATTTGTGAGGTGCAGGGCACAGTATACAGTGGTTTTCAAATGCACTGAGAATATTTTCTTATAGTATCTCATTATACTAGTGTTCTAGAAAAATCTTTGCACAGAATATAGTTTAAAACTGAGGTCATACAAATGATTAATAAAAAGTTAAAGTAGCCTACTAGCATGCCACACTTAAAACTAGGAAAAAGCAAAGGGCTCTGACCACTCAGCCAGAGTTCTTTCCACTTTTCTGTCATAATCTCAGTGGTCACCCAAGTTCTCATGCCATTTTTTATTGAGTTTTTCAATTCTTCTCTTCACTTTGTATGCTATTAGGAATGGTTTATAGCCTCAAAAACAGTTTAGGCTTCGAGTCCCAATTAAGTCAAACAGCAAGAAATATACAGAAGGTTGACAGAGGGTCCTGTCAACAACAGGGAAAAGTCTATTGGGGTAGGTAGTCACCACATAACATGAGCACCAAACAACTACTGGCTCCAAAAGATCTCCTTACCCAGGCCACCAGCAATTCTTATCATGTGGAGAGAGGTTTAGTAGGAAGAGAACAGATGATAAGAGAGTCAAAATGTAATAGCACCTTCTGTGTACAAGGCACTGATCTCGGCACCTTCACAAAGATTATTTCCTTTATTGTCTGACCAATTGGAAAGGCAGATGGTCACTGTAATCCTTATTTTCCAGAAGAGAAAAGAAACACATAATTTCTAAGAAGCAGTAGTCAAAGGGCAAGTTTCACCTCAGGACTAACACACTGAGAAGGTCAGGGAAAAAGCAGCCCCAATCGTAGGCACTAAGGGTCAGGTGAGAGGAAAGATAGAGATTAAAAATGCACAACCTTATGTAGGGTTTATTATAATTACTAGAACCAAAGAGCACCAAGAGTCCTTTTTAAACCTTCAATAAATTATCACTGATATTAAAGATATAGTTTTTAATAGTTAGAGATGCTCAAATAAAGACACAGATGCTGAAAGTTTCCAAGTGGACTCAAATCTCAGCATTGGCTAATTCAGGTAGAATGAAATCTGAGATTATGAAGATAATTTTTGACATCTCTATCAGTGCTTTAACAAAGCCATCAAATCCAGCTCTTAAAGGATCTTCAGTTCACTGCATTCATAGGTTTTGGTGAGAAGTTTTGTTTCTTTGTCCCTGATGTAAACAACCAATTAAGAGTATTAAGATTTTCTGTGGGCCGTATATTCTTACTCTCACTAACTCAACCTTTTGATTTCCAAACATTCTTAAAAAAAATCCTATATTGTTTCATGTACTTGTGAAAGTTGTTATCAGAAACAAATTTCTTTCACTTAAAGAGCTTTCAGAATGATTATTCATAAAGAGAAAAGAAAGAACACTGTCTTACTCAGATGTGCATAATATTTAATTAGAAAACCATTTAGGTTCTCATTTTAACACTGTTTAAATATAAATCTTTATTACAAAATCGCAAAATACAAAATTCATGTTTTCTATTCTATTAAAATGTCTAAGAAAGAAAATTTCACCTAATAATTTTAAATCCTGTAAAATAAAATGTCAACAGATATATTAAAATTTAATCCTCCAATATTAGTGTCTGACTCATTGTCTTTATATACTAACATTGTCGCTGTTAAATCACTATCTATCAAATATAGGAACAGAATGATACAACATGGGATGAGCCATATATGATCAGATAACTTAATCTATGCAATTGTGAATCTCATATTAATGAGGGAATCCACGTCAGAAATTAGTAACAGGAGGTATCTTACAGATGGATGGTGATAAAAAATTCCAATTTAAAATGAAAGTAGCAGCAATGCAAATTAGTGCAAAGTGTAACTTTTGTTCACAAAAAATTAAGGTCAAATTGCACAGATTTGGAATTAAATGTATTAATTCCAGACATTGTCAGCAGTCAGTGTCTTAGAGAACTCCATCACTCATTTTTCTGAGAGTACTATGAAAATTGTCTTAGGCAAGTGTCATATTCTAAATGGTATTTTTTCAGTCCCTTCACCTTAACCTGTACACTTACATAAGTCTTTCAAATTTATAATAATTTCAAGAAATTTTCAAATGAGACCTCCAATTGAAAAGCCTATTTTTAAAGAAAAGCATTTGGGAAATAAAGTTCAATGTCTGAAGAGCTGAAATATTCTGTGTGAATACCAGCCCTGGACTGAAGATTTTCACTGAGGAAATAAGAGTTTCGAAGCATTTGGGACCAAAGGAAAAGAATATTTCTTCCCAAACATTTCCAGCTTAGAATATGGGGTGAGGAAACTGGAATTTTCAAAACTTGAAAAAAAAAAAGAGAGAAAACATTTTGGCTGATAAGATGCTCCTGAATAAAATATTATCTGAAACAAATGTTTAATTCAGAAAACACCTGCCAATGTAGATGTGCCCTTCAATAAATATGGCATCTCCATCCCCATTTAACATGTTTCTTAGCAATGAAATGTTGGCATTAAATTTAAACATAAGTGCAGTATAAAACAGGCATATAGCTATATCTTGTGGACATGGTGTTATAACAGCTAGACCAGGAATTTTCAATGTTTTGAAGTCACAATGTTTTTATATTAACACCATTTAGAGTCCCATAATTAAGTAGTAAGGTGTTTGATGATATATACAAGAGAATAATAATGTAATCACAGTGATACTATGATATGCTGTCAATAATTTATACAAAAGGAGTAATTGAAAATAAGGCTTATGATAATATTAAGACAACAAAGTTTGAGGATAAAGGCCATGAGGAATATAATAATACTTCCATTCCCCTTTTTATGTTTTTTTTTCCTGAATCATATAAAATCTCTTCAAAACTGTTTTTACATATAAGTGGCAACACATACACTGTTTTCTAATGCCTCCTTGAATGCCCTTGAGACAAATGTATCTTTGTAGAACAGAGGCAATGAAATAATTTAGAGACCTGAATGGAAATGGATTCGTTCTTTCATGGATTTACAAATTGTATCTTTCCTAAAAACTTAGTGTATAAAACAAAAATCTGTAATTTCCAATAAAAACATCCAATGGGTATTATACTTGCAAACCATGAAAACTGGCAGACACTATGCACCCTTAATTTGAAGGATAATGTAAAAAAGTCCTGAAACTGGAAAACTGCAATTGTCAAAATAAAGAAAACCAGATGCTATCTTGGTTGAAAGAAAGTTTCAAGGCAAAAGAATATCTTAATTACTATGATAGTTATTATACTATATCCTTCAGGTTTGAATTGGCTTGAGGGAAAAAATCTTTAGAATTTTTTCAAATATATATGTTTATAACCAGAAACCTGTGGTTTAAAAACTCACCCAAATGCTTACTGAAAAAAAAGAGATGTTTTTTTTTCTTTGAAAAAGTACATATAATGGAATACAATTAAGATTATTTTATTTAAGAACTATTATAATGAAGTATTTTGACTGAGATGTTTAAAGCTTTTAACTTGAAATATCTGTCTTATTTTTATATATCAGTTTATCAGACCAAGTATTTGATAATACAGTCCTCAAGTATATGACATATAGCTCGGGTAAAATTACATGGGAGACTGGGAAGGAAAACATGGAATTAGACCTCCGTGAGAATGAATATACTAAAATACAGAGGAAAGACCAGCCATAGTTTTGACTGACTATGTGTAAGGGGCCTTTTGTGCATACAGTGATTATGCAATGTCAGAAGGGAGAAAGGTGCTAAACATGGCAATTCCAAAATTTTTTCATGTAAAAATAGGGTTTTCCTAATGTCTGGCCCTTGAGTAGGGGATTATAGGCCTCACCTCACTCGTGAAATCCTTTAGATTAATACTTGTATCAATTCTTAACTAACTGAAAGCTACAATTCTAAAAATCAAAATCCATTCTAACAATATTCAGGGTTCATTATATTACTAAATTGATTTCTTGAACTTCATTCAAGAGAATTTAATTATTGACTATTTTAAAACACCTACAAATACTTGTCCCTCAAGGACCAACTATTGTGGTGGTCTGAGGGATGCTTTTCCTATTTTGTTATCATTTTACAACTAAAGTGCCACGTATGAAAATTCTGACATATTAATATCTGAAAGCACAATGAGGCTTGTAAAGCATATAACACATATATTTTAAATCATAATGGAAAGCTATATTAATTCATATTCACAATATACATACTCAAGAAAGGATGCTCAAAAGTTATTGGAACTTCTTATAATACAAAGTGATATAGAATTTTGAATAATTTATTTTAAAACAAATTGTTAAAATGCAAAATGTCATTCAACATTGGCTAATATCATTATTTCTTAAAAAATACACAAGAAGTTACTCTCACTTCCAAATACCATGGAGCAGTTTATAATAGATCAAGGATCTTGCTGAAGACAATTAGGAAAAGCTGGATAACATGAAAAGACATAAGCTTTCAGGTACTGGAGAGTTGCTGACACAACCAAGGTTTGACGAACAAACCTTTGGAGAAAAAGGAATGTACCAAGATAAACCCAATTTTTTAAATATTTCTTTTTCTATCATGGTATATGCAATTCTTGTCTTAGGGCAAGGAGATGAGAAAGCAGGTAGAGGACAGCTTCTACCTGCTGAGAAGGCAAAAACTAAAGTTTTGTGCTATCGAGACAGGCAGATATCTGAGGACTCTAGAGTCCCCCCAGAAAGGAAGAATCTCTTCTCTTCACAGAAGTTACCAATAAATCTGCATTTTTCATTACACTAGGAAGCCACGTAGAATGCAAATATAAAGTAGGACAGAGTGCTGGCATTCTCATGGCCCTGGGAAACATCTCAGTTGAAAACCTTGGAAAGCTATCTTTGGAAAGGGATGAATAAGAGGAAGACCAATCATTACAAAGACAGCAAATCAACCTCCAGTCAGCTCAATTCATCATTAGATTGGTATTTTCTATCCTTTTGTTACTTGCCAGAGGATGTGATGAATCCTCTCTGGAATGAGATAACAGAAATCAGTTCCTACAATCAAACACATGTCTAGGATTCAATAAAAATTACAGTCGTATTGAAGAAAAATTATCAAAGGAACAAATAGACAACAGTAAAGAACCATAGGTGACACAAATATTAGAATTATGAGACATGGAATTTAAGACAAATAGATCAATATGTTCAAAAAACGAAACAAGCCAGAAAATCTTACCATGCAACGGGAACATATAAAAAGAATTAAATAAAAATTCTAGACATAAAAATTTAGATTTAGATCTAAAAATTATATTAACTTAAATTTAGATTTCAAAGTATAGGCTTAACAATGGTTTGGAAAGAGCTCAAGGAGGGCTCTTAGACCTGGAAGACACATCAGTAGAAAATATCCCAACAGAAGCATAGAGGATAAAATGAGTGGAAAGTACAGATAAGATCATAAGATACATGTGGGTTGTGGTTAGAAAGGTCTAACATATATGCAGTTTGAGTCTTTGAAGAGAAAAGAGGAAAAATGTGGCAAAGGCAATATTATAGCAATTATTACTAAAAATTTTTCAAAACTGCAAAGACAAACCCAGGATGTCTTATAAACCCAAAGCAGGTAAATTCAAAGAATATCACACTGAGTTTCTTCAACATAAAACATGTAAAAATCATAGATAAAGAGTTTAACCCTAAGAGTACCCAATGGGTGAAAAATGCATTACTGTCAAAGAAGTGGAGGAAAAAAAGGAAACCAGAAAGTAAGTGCTGAGAGGAAAATAAAAAAAAAAAAAATATTAAATTAAAATTTTATACCCAGATGAGATATCCTTCAAAAAATGAGGCTGAAATAAAAATACAGAAACTAAGATTATTCAGAATAGTAGTTACATGAAAGAGTAAAAGATTTCTTTGAGCAGAATGAAAATGAATCCAGAAACAAAGAGAAAAATGCAAAGAATAAAGAGCAATGGAAAATGTATCTTTGTTTACACAAACATATACACATATCAAAAATGTGAAAAGAATCTATTTTGTCATTTAAAATGTACTTAAAATTAAAATATTTGATGGAAATAAGACAAAAATCACAAAAATGGGTAAATGGAGATAAAGTGTTCTGTGTACCTTGCATGGTCTGGGAAGTAGTAAAAGTATAAATTTAAAACAGATGATCATAGAATAAAGATGTGAGTTATAATCTATAGGGTAAACGATATTTAAAAAGTTAGGTATAATTACCAAACTAGCCTGGAGATTGGGGAGGTTGGACATAGATTGATAAAAATATTTGATTAGTGCAAAATAAGGAAAGAAAGAAAAGTAAAATGAAAATTATGAAGTAAGCAAGAAATAAATAGTATGATAGTAAATATAAACTCAAGTGTGTCAGCAATTACATTAAACATAAATGGAATAAATATGCCATTTTAAAAACAAAAATATCTGATGATTAAAAAATAAAAAAGCCCAGCTCTATGCTATTAAAAATGTCCTTAAATTCACAAAATGGTTGAAAGTAAAGGACAAAAACCATGTATCTTTACAAATACAAAGAAATAGAAAACTAGTGTGGCTATACTGACAGATAACAAGGTAGATGTTCAGGTACATAATCCTGCTAGAGATAAAAAGGAGCATTTTCTAATGATAAAAGCGTTAATACATTAGGAAAATACAGCAATTTTAAATTTATATACATCTGCTGACATTGCTGTAAAATATATGAAGCAAAATAAGGTGGACAGAAATATAAAATGCACAAAAGTCATAATGGGAGGTTTTAATACCTCTCTTAGTAATAATATAATAAACAGACAAAATAACAGTAAGGATATAGAAGAACTTAGCAAGAAAATAAATAGTCTTGACCTAACTGAATCATTTAGAACATTCTTTCAAGTACACATAGAATGTATAACAAAATAGATGCTGTTTTTATCAAGGTTGGTGTATGTCCAACAAATTCTAGAGAGGTGAAATCATGGTGTATCCTCTGACTTTATTACTATTAGATTAGAAAACAACTTTTTAAATAGATAAGTGAAAAGTCCACAGATTTTAGGAAATTAAAAAGTACACTTTTAGGAACAGACTAAATGTCCTTAATTTGTTAATAGGTACCTATATAAAACCTATAGCACATATCATGTGTTGTAGTAAAACATACAAACTTCCCCTGCCCACACAAGACAGAGAAAGAAACAAAGATGTCCATTAGCGCCTCTTCTGTTCAACATCTAGTCAGAGTGATAAGGAAGAAAAAGAAATAAGAGATACAAGTCTTAAAAATAGAAATATAATATCATTTACAGATGACATAACTGTATAAAATCCAAAGTCTTCTATAGTCAAACTAAACAAAATCAGAATTTTAAATGAATTAAGCAAGTGAACTACATAAATGGTCAATATAAAAATATAAATTGTATTTGTATAGACCATTGACAATTGCAAAATGAAATTCTAAAAATATAGATACAATTTGCAATAGCATCTCAAAAAGCAAATGCCAAAGAAAAAAAATCTAACAAAATATGTATAAGACCTCTACCCATAAAACTGCAGAATACTGAGAGAAATTAAAGAAGATGACTAAAATTTTAAAAATACTAAAACTTTATAAATATAAGACTATTAAAACTAAAAGAATTGAGAGAAACTAAATGAGACTATTAAAACTACCACGTTCATAAGAAGAATACAATGTTGAAAGCATAGCATTTCTCCTAAAAGTGATACATAGATTTGATGTTTTCCCAATCAAAAATCTAGCAAACATTTTTAAAGGTGTATATTGGCAACATAATTTTCAATTCAAAGGGATAAGAAAAATAACAAAATCAAAGGATATACATTACTAGAAATCAAGACTCAATAAAAAGTACAATTAAGACAGTGTAGAGCACAAGGTAACTTAAAAAAAAAAGAATCTAATGACAATCTACACACACACTTGGTTTATGAAAAAGGTGACAGTGAACTGCAAAATTGAAAGATGTGTCTTTTCAATAAATGGCATTGGGCCAAATGAATATACATAAGGAAAAAATTATAACCAATTCCTACCCTATAGAATATGCAAAAATAAATTCACATGATCCATAGATATAAAAATAAAGGTAAAAGTATAATTTCCCCCCAAATAGGACCATACTGTCACATCCTTGTGGTAAAGACATCTGTAACAGGACACAAAATGTGCTAATCATAAAGGAAAAGACTACATTAAAATTAAAAGATTATATTAATCCAAAGACATCAGTAAGAAAGTGAAAAAGGCAAACTTTAGACAGAAAAAATGGTTGGAAAGCTTTTATCTCACAAAATGACATATGTGTAGAATATACCAAGTACTGCAAAACCATAAGGAAAAAGGTTTATTTTTTTTCTTTTTTTTTTTATATATATGAAATTTATTGACAAATTGGTTTCCATACAACACCCAGTGCTCATCCCAAAAGGTGCCCTCCTCAATACCCATCACCCACCCTCCCCTCCCTCCCACCCCCCATCAACCCTCAGTTTGTTCTCAGTTTTTAACAGTCTCTTATGCTTTGGCTCTCTCCCACTCTAACCTCTTTTTTTTTTTTCTTCCCCTCCCCCATGGGTTCCTGTTAAGTAGGAAAAAGGTTTAAAAAGAGAAAAGAAAAATGGGCAACCAATAGTTCATAATAGACAATATCCCATGGCCAGTAAACACAGGGAAAGTGGTCAAAACTTATCAGTTGTCAAAAGAGGACAAATTAAAATTACAATGTCATATCACTACCTACCCACCAAAATGGCTCACATTAAAAAGAGTATAATACCAAACTCTGAAAATACATCATACATTGCTGGTGCAATCATGAAATGGCACAATCACTTTGGAAAACTGTTTGGTCAAATCCACCACCGCTGAACATACCTTACTCAGTGTTTCCACTTCTAGATACATATTTAACAGAAAAGTCCACTTATGTATCCAAAATACATATCAGAAGATCAAAAGAAGCCAAAATTTGGAAACAACCATGTCCATCAAAGTAAAGATAAATGATTTTGGGGGATATTCATGCAATGAAATGCTCTACAGCAATGAAAATAAATGAACTGCAATTACACATTTGTTTATAGCATGGGTACAAGAAAGTATATACCATATGTTACTACTAATAATAAAGGTCAACAACATAAAATCAACCCAAGCAAACAGGAATTAAGAAAGTGATTTCATTGGGGGCTAGTGGTAAGATGGGACAAAAGTGAATTTCTTATATGCTAATAGTGTTCTATTCCTTTAAATCATTGGGGGTTACATGGATGTGTTCACTTTGTTCAAATATTCAATACTCCGTACACTTACATCTGTGCATGTTTGAACATGTGTTTAACTTCAATGAAAATTTACTTGACACAAAACAAATAATTACATAGTAATGAAAATAGGCTTCAAAAGACATTTCTCCAAAGAAGACATACAAATGGCCGACAGACACATGAAAACATATGTGAAACCAGACACATGCTCAACATCACTAATTATCAGGGAAATAGAAATCAAAACCACAATGAGATGTCACCTCACACAAGTCAGAATAGCTAAAATCAAAAACACAAGAAACAACACGTGTTGGCAAAAATGTGGAGAAAGAGAAACCCTATGTGCTGTTGGTGCAAAGGCAAATTTGTGTAAAATAGTATGAAGGTTTCTCAAAAGTTTAAATAGAATTACCACTTGATCCAGTAATTCCACTACTGGGTACTTACCAAAAAGACCCCAAAAACACTATTTCAAAAAGATATGTGCACCCAATATATATATATATATATATATATATATATATATATATATATATATATGTGTGTGTGTGTGTGTTGTGTATACACATATGTATGTATGCACATATATATATATACACAAATATATATGCATACACATAATAGAATATTACTAAGCCATTAAAAAGGATGAAATTTTTTTCATTTGCAAGAACATACATGGATCTAGAAGGTATAATGCTAAGTGAAATAAGTCAAAGACAAATACCATATAATTTTATTCACGTGTAGAATTTAAGAAACAAAACAAACAACCAAAGGAAAAAGAGACAAACGAAAGACAGACTCTGAGCTATAGAGAACAAACTGATGGTTACCAGAGGGGAGGTGGGGAGGGTGAAGGGGATTAAAAGCACACATTGTGTTGAGCACTGAGTAATGTATAGAATTGTTGAATCACTATGTTGTAGGGCTGAAACTGATACAATACTGTATTTAATTATACTGGAATAAAATGAGAGAAAAAAGCTTTGCCTTTTCATGTTCTTTACTGACTTGTTATACCAATAAAGAAATTGTACCATAGCTGTGGGTTCTATATTGGCTTCATGAAGACTTTGGTCTTCAGATTTACTAATGACAAATAGAAGTTAAGGACGTTTACTTATAAATACCTCTATAACAATAACTCCATGTGAAAGGCACTATGAAGTTCCATGCAATGCTTATACCTTAGAATTTCACATGCTTGTACTTTTTCCCTTAAAATATAAAAAATTATATTTAGAAGTAATTATCTTATTGTATCATGGCTACATAACTACCAAGTGAGTAGGAGGTAATACCATTATCCCATCTAACAAGTGAGGCAGAATGAACCAAAAACACAGCCCAAACCCATCTACTAAAAAGGGTTTTTACTAAAAGAGAACTGATTGATTCAGTACTTATTTTGTGAACTGCAAACTCAAACATCCAATTTCTCCTTTGACCTAATCTACCAGACACAGACTCCACCAGTCATTTTTCAGAAACTAGCTTTTAATATCGCCTTCAGTGGAGAAGTCCATGAACACTTGTTCCAGACACAAAATGCTTTGGACAGCTGTCCGCATTTCTCTCCACACCTTTCTTTTCAAGACTCCCTCAATTCTTCTGATTATATCAGATAGACAGCCTGACTGACATGCTAATCGGCATTCAACACCTTATGTAGCTCTACTCTCTCCCACTAAGAGGGCAGCTAAATTTCCTTTAAAGAGAGAGAATGTGTCCCCTGATCCAGAATTCTGACAGCGGCATCAGTGGGAGTGAGAGGTAGACTGCTTCTTTTTCTTAAAGGAAATGAAGATTGTTGCATCCACATTAAACTTCCACGCAATATATATGAAAGTAGTAACAATGCCTCAAAAGAACTGGTGGGTGTCCTGACGACAGTACATCTCATCCTCCTCAAAACAAAAGAGTTATTTCTGATGTGATTTATGGGACCAATTTGTCTTACCTCACCAGAATCATGTTAGTCTATCTGATTATGTTCCAGGCTATCTCTAGGGATCAACTTCTTTAGTGGGTAGTTAATTCTAGGAGTGGTCTACATCTATGAATCTAGCCTCTAAAATTCTCCAGTTTGTCTCAAACTGGTTTATATTGCCTTGTACTCAGGAAAGGGGCTCTCATTCTCTCACAGTTAGGTGGACCAAGTCATTAAAATAAGCGTTTATTCCTCCCCCCCCCCGCCTCCGCCCAATTATAGGCACCAAACCCTACATGGAAACATGATTTCATTCAACGTGATAGCTATCGTGAAATCCACGCTGGAAAATTTAACCAAATTCACTTCTCCTAATTTCAATCCCAGTATGTTCTTTCAAAATTGTCTGAATTATATGATGTTAGCAAAGAACATCAGCAATGAAACATGAATTATAATTGACAGTATGCTAGCCCAGTAGCTAGTATGCTAGACAGTAGCTAGTATGGAGCTTGAGAACTTCAGCTACCAGGTCTTCTTGGTTTCAGTTTCCCATCTCTACCCCTGTAAGGTCCATTCTACATGTTCCCTAAGCAAATCTCCTTAAAATTCACGTTGTTGATGTTCTTAGAAAAGCAATATCTTCTGGTGTACTTTCAGAATCGAGTCCAAAATTCACAGCTGACGATAATAATGGGCTAACTTCCCTCATTCTCTCATCTTTGCCTATCATGATTATCTATTTCCATTACCTACTCTTAGATCCATCAGCTATTCTGTTCAACTGGAGGAAAATCTTTTAATTTACACACACATACACACACACACACATACACACACACACACACATTTTCTTCTAGGACATAACCAGTTGATTTGAGGGAAATAGACAATATGCAAAGAGCTAACGTTATTTAAATATTCAACACTATCATTTTAAAATGCTAGGATTCCATACAGGCTAATTATTTAAGATAAAGAATAAAATATTCAGGAGATACTTTACTTAAAATTGGAATGGAACTCAAGTTATTCTGCTGTCAGCTATTACGAGGTTTCAACATTGTGAAAATTATTAGATTCTGGATTTGTTACTATAAAGAGGAAGGACTAGTCTTTAAGTTAATGAATGAATGTTTCAGGTTTCAAATTCTTATACTTTCAATTTTTATTCACAAAACCTATTGCCAGAAACAATATTTTATTAACAACTGAACAGCATTATTATCTTTCCTCCCAGGATTTATTTACAGCATATCATTAGTGACACAAACACCTTTATGTACCCAAAATATTTTTCTATATACAACCAACTGGAAGAATTAATTATTTATTAGTATTTAGATCCTGAATTTCTTTAAATGGCCTTTGAAAGATATTTCAAAGTCTTCCAAGACCATTATAAAGTACTAGGGGTAATTTCATGTTTGTCATCCAAATTCCTTCTGGTTTTCAATGAACTTCTCACTTACCTGGATACTATGGGTTTACACATGCTGTGAGCCTTGAATATTGATTTTCACTTAAAAATTTTAAAGAGATGATCTGGATTGTAAGTAACATAAACTCTGTGGGTATTTAAAATTGAAGAGAGCTAAGAAGAGTTGCTTTTAGAAAGAGCAAAGAGGACAAGTGAACAATTTAAAAATGGAATGAATGGAATTTAAAAATGCAAATGAGTGAATCATATTTTTCACAGAAGCCAGATGTCCACTTGCTTCCATGTTACAAATCAGTATAAAGGCTTATTTGTAAGGCAAGGTTTACGCAATAAAAACAAAATGATGTATTTAGAAAAACAGTCTATTGATCCATCTGGTTTCAAGGTCTATGTAAGAAAGAAAAAAAGATGGCATTTTTGTTAACTTCACCTCAATTATCAAGATCAGAGTTGTTAATTTTCCTTCAAAAGGCCAGCAAATATGCACTACTTTGTATGCAAAATTTCTCTGTGTGTACTTACTGAGCATTTTCTGTAAAGAGATATTTCCTAAAAGATTAAAAACCACTGCCCTTTCAGCCCAAACATCTCCATTTTAAAATCACATTGTTTGCAACTTCATTTGGTTAGATATTAAGACACGAGTGTGGTATTTTAAGAAGTCAAATATCCTGCAAGTAAAATTTTTTCTTGAAAAAGTCCACTTTGGTAAGTGGATCAGAAATTAATATACTTGGGAAACAGGAAGAAGTAGAAATGACAAAAGCACTTAAACATCAATTAAAGATAATCATTTTGTTAAGATAATCATTTAGCCTTGGAAATGATAATACAAAAATCACCTAGGACAGACAAAAAGAAATAGTAAAAATTACACTACTACTTCAAGTATATTTACATTTATTTGGCTGAGGGTTTGGGCATTTGCATTAACATAATCAGTTACACATCTTTGATCAAGTCCACCAAAAAAATAAATAAACTGAGAATTGAGAAATTTACTCAAACTGTTGAGTCATTGAATTTAACACTATCATATCACTTGAAAATTTGTGAATGGGAGGAGCATAAGGAGAATAGAAACCTATGCATCCCTCGGTTGCCTAAAATCACTCAAAGTTAGCCAAAGTATATGATACAGATGCTATTTCTTGCATTTTTATTTGAATGTTCTCTTGGAAATTTCTACTTCAAATCCTTTACTATACTACCATAACCACTATCTCACACCTCTATTTTTAAAAAGGGCTACACAGAAGAGAGGGAATGGAGATTTATCAATTATTGAGAAAATGGAGATGGAAGACAACCAACACCTACCAGTAAGGCTCTTTGACACCCACATCCATATAATGCACCAGAGACTGTTATTTGATCAAAAATAAGTATATTTTCTGGCTTATTTCACTATATTTAATTCAATCTTTGCTATATTTTTTAAAAAAATTTAATGTTTATTTATTATTGAGAGAGAGAGAGAGAGAACACAAGCAGGGGAGGGGCAGAGAGAAATGAAGACACAGAATCCGAAGCAGACTCCAGGCTCTGGGCTGACAGCTCAGCTGACATGGGGCTTGAACTCAGGAGCCTTGAGTTTCAGCCTGAGCTGAATTCTGATGCTCAATCTACTGAACCACTTAGCCGCCCCTCAACCTTTGCTTTACATAAATAGAACTTGCCTAACTAAACAGAATTTTTAAACAAGGGTTGTGGATAAATAACACAACTTAAACAGTGTACAGTTTCTAAGATTTTCTTTTGGAGTTACTAGACCAATCCATTTTTACCTTCTGTACCTAAATACAACTTTATTACGATCTGAGAAATATAATGCATTTAATATAAGGCCAGGGAGTTATAGAAGCTACTTAAAATAATAAACCTAAGTTTCACCTAACTTTTACAGTAACTAAGGCAGGTATTTTATACAGGGAACAATAGCTCAGGAATACATCTCTCAGTGGAGTTGTTAATATCTATTCCTATGGTATACAGTAAGATGCATTCATTCTCCATTAGCTCTTTTTGGTAAGGACACAATATTATTTGCTTAGGAAATGAACCAGAAGTCGTTATTTGATCTTATTATTTTCTGAAATCACCAGGCCAAGTCATATGACTTGGACTCATAATGTAGGAGATCACCTAAGGCCTTGCTTCTCACAGTGTGAACCACAGACCGGCAGCATTAGCATAACCTTTGAGCGTGTTCAAAATGCAAATGTTCCCACCCACCCTAGGCCTACTGAATCAGTATCTTCAATTTGACAAGATCCTCAGGTGATTCATATACAGATTAAATTTGAGAAGCACAGGTCTAGATTAGAGGTTCTTCAAGTGTGATCCTCAACCAGCAGCATCAGCCTCACCTGTGAGTTGGTAAAAAAAAACGATAATTCATCAATCCAACTCTAGGCCTACTGTACTTTAACAGGTTCTCCAGGTGGTCCTTATGCACATTATAGTTCGAGAAACACTGACCTAGATCATTAAATTCTGATTTTGTTGGAAATATTTTCTATGTACCGAGCCCTCCTGCTACCTGCTTCTTTTTCACACCTACTAGAAAGAGAATCCTTCTAACACAATCCTTTCTATTCTATAATAGAAAGGGGGGGGGGGCGGGAAAGCTTGTATATTTGGCTGTTCTTGGAAAGCCCTAGAATCCCATCAAACATTTACAACAATTTGAGGGTAGGTTTCCCTATTTGAGTTTGTTATTATGCCAGCATCATTCCTATTATCTCAACAGACACCATGAACGTCTCCTGGCCACATTCACTTATGTTTACTTTCTCACACATGAGCACGCACATGCACACAAACACACCATTCAAAAAACGGAGGTACTGATTATGTAGCAAGTAGTCATATTAGTTACATATTTAGTAGTTACTGTCTTGCCCTTAAGAGAAGAAAAAACACCCAATACCAGAACAAATTGGCAAAAGCAGAACTTCACAATCACGCACATTTTTAAAGCCACACACACACAAAAAACAATGTGTTAAAGCCAATGGCCTCCTAAACAGTACAGATTAACTCAGTTCTCCTGTGGCCATCTTTGGTCTCTTGGCAAGAAACTGAGGTAGTCCCATTTTTACCATCAATCTAGTTCAGTGATCACCTTCTCTATGAAGCCTTCCAGTCTCTCCGGGGCAAAATTAGAAGCCCCTCCTCTGACTTCCCATAGAAATGTTGGTGTGCATTTATCAGAACCCTTGTTTTGTTGTGTTGTTAACTTTGGTTTACTGCCTCAATCGCCAGACTATGAATATATTAAAGGTCTGGAACTTTATCTTAGTCTCTGAATAACTGATAGTAAGGATGGTCAGGCTCTTCAGTTAGTTCTCCATAAATATCTCTGACGGAACAAATGAGTAAATGAATGAAACTATCATGGTAAAAAGAATATATCCTTTCAAAGCATAAGAGCTCTAACAACAATGGAAACATCAGGCATCTGAAATAATTACAAATCTTGCATTCCTTCTTAGGTTAAGAGTGCTAGAATCTTGTTTGTTTTGTGCCCATGTAGTCCCTAAACAGTTTAAATGACTTGCCCAGATTTATATAGCATGATATTAAAAAATCAGTCAAATATCTTTTTGGTTTTTCCATTGGCCAACACTGTTACTTCAAAGACCGTGAATGAACCCAATTATGTGCCTTTCACGCTTAAATAATTAGGAAAATTATATTGCATTTCACCTGAGCCATCACATTACTTGTTACATATTTTAGAACTGTAAAACATGTTTTTCATTCTGCATCATCACTTGTAAGCCTCAAAGTTCTTACTATTGGAAATAGATTTTCTCCTGTCTGCTTTAGGGTAACATTGAAACACTTCCAGATCTCATTTCACCTTAAAAGTCCTCTTCCTTTTTCAATACCTGTGCTTGACTCCCTTAATGTTAAAGTTGTGTGCACACACTAGTGAGACAGAAGACAACACTGCTTGGGAGGATTTCTTTCTTATGCTTTGGTCCCAAACAAGTACATGTGATATTGGATGACCTTCTGCTCCAGACTTCAGCCACTTACACAGTGGCTTCCTTTTCTTAGATGTAGCAAAGAAGAGTTTAGGCCTCAAACCTTTGAAGTGGAGCATCAGTAATTTACCATATGAGCAATGAACAATCCCAAAGATCTCTGGGGCCAGAAAATCAACATTATTAACAGTACTATGCTCTTACCCCAAAATTACCCTTGTCCACACTTTAGCTTTCCAAATGTATTTTAGTTACAGAAGGCTAGTCAAGTGCCATATTTGAAGAAGTGAAGATAAACAGGGATACAAGAAAAAGACAAAAGTGGTCGCAGTAAAGAAAATAATATAAACAAACACCTTATGAATATAACCTATCATACGCTTATTTACTTGGTTTCTTACTGAGAACATTTGTATAATTCTCTTGTACAGGTGACAAAATCAGTTCATGAAACACCATTCCCAGGACTAGAAAAATTTTTCAGGGCAAATATATTCAAAATGTGCTCACTGAGCTAAAAGAAATGCAGACTGTGTGTGTGTGTGTGTGTGTGTGTGTGTGTGTGTGTGTGCGTGTGTTCTGCCAACTAAATATGTGATTTTGAGATACTCCAAGGGAAAATATATTATTTCTGTATGTCTTCCCCACCTACATACTACAAAATGACTACATAGATGTCATGTCAAAGCCATAATAATTTCTTAACTACATGGAGGGAGATATGAAAAGAGCGAATACTGAAAGATGTCTTAAGCCTCAGGGCTGTCAAATACTGATTTATAGTAAATTTCTACCAAAACAAGTCTGAAGTAAACAGGTATTAATTTTGCATTAAAAATATCTTATTCATTCAGATCATGGCAAAGATAATTTGTAAAATGAGAGACCTAGAATATATAATCCTATACATCTTTGATTCCATGGAATGTATTAATGATTATTCAGATTCTTACCCAAAGTGAAACAATGACACTATAATACAGGAGGAAAACAAGTTTCTGTAACATTGTGAATAACAGTGCCATTGTAATATCTGAATTTATTTTGCTTTAAATACAAATATTAACTTATTCTTGTTGTTTGTAAAAACACCATAAGAAGAAAAAAATGGGAAAAAAAAAACCTTAATGGATAACTAAAGAGCTCTGTGTGCTAAATTCAATTCAGGTTTAATTTTGAACAGAAATCTTTTATTGTGTATTTGGTTAAGGATATGTGATCTGGTCACAAACAATGAATGGCCTGGGATGTAAGACACAGCTGTGAGTTTTAAAACTACAACTTAGAGAATTTTAATGTCTTAAATTTATCACTGTCTATGATTTTACAATAGTCCCATAATCTACTTTAATAACAGCACATGCTTTTTATTATTTTGTGAAGTCTCAACCCCACCCTTCAAGGAAATCAGATTTCAGAAGTTCTCACACAAGTCAAAACCCTCCAACATTAAATTTATAATCAAAGACTCAGCCCAGAAATACATGTAAATTCTGTTCAAGTAAAGTATCTCTCTCTCTCTTAAATGTTCTCACATATCAAATCACTGCATTCATCCCTATGTATTATTTCTGCTATAAAAATATCAGTGTGCTTTTGGAAAGGTTTTTACTCTTACAAAATTATTGAGATGTCTACCTGAAAATCAATGGTAGGTTTGGTGACATAATTACTCTAATTCTCAAAAGCCAGGCATTCATAAATGTGGAGCTATGTCTTTTCCTGGTGGTAAAGTTCAGGATTTGCTAATTGGTACAATCAGAGAGCAATAGTTTCAAGGCTGCTGCAGCAGTATGCTTACCTAAATTGATGCACAAGCTAGGTCCATGACGAGAAGCACTCATTTACCCATAAAAACTGAGAAATGATATTGCCCAGTAATCAATTTGCGTAGGCAGTTGTTCATAGATGTGTCTCTGATCCATGCACTAAAAAGCAGAGCCATGTAGTATCTTATTTCTTCACCCTCCAAAGGAAAAGTCAGAAAACAAATCACAGAGAAGGGACTCAGAAAACACAAGAGCTGTATCTTCAGCCCACATAAGCTTATTATATGGTTGTACAGTTATAAGAATTATATCAGTAAAGCACCTAAATAGACATTTCACTTGAAAGTAAGAAAATATAGAGCCCTATAATAAAAATAAAGACTTTGCAAGCCAGTGTTAGTTTCCTGTTTCCAAGTTCATGAAAGAGATTATAAATAGCATGTACTTTTTAACATGCACAGTCTATAGCTTTCAAAAATAATATTAGATAGAGTATACAATACATTTATTTAGTTATTGCTTACAGCAAGATAAATATCTGTCATTTTATCTATACTTCTACCCATAACTAGAAACTATGACAACCCCCCTTCACTGTATTTGTATTATTAAAGATTTTGTAAGGCTACCATAGCTATATTTACATATGTACAACTTGAGGTGCATGGGAAAAAGCAAGTAATCAAGAGCTTCAATTTGGTGTCTTAAGAATTGTCCTCTATTCTTATTATCCTGCGATTGTGTTCAGAGCTCGAGAATTTAAAATGGGGGAAAAAAAACACCCTCATATAGCAATCACCATTTTTCCTGTAATCAAGTCCATACTTCTTTTCATATTCTTTCACTGGATTGCTTTTCTCTGTTTATTGTTGTTGCTAAACAAGGTGAGAGTTTAGACGACATTTTTCAGTGATGATTTCTTTTGCAATAACAAAATCTTAAATGCAGTCTCTCTTTTCCTCCTGCTATATGCTATCAAATTCATCTTTGTATGGAAGGCACAAACTAAAATGAGTAAATTGCCCTTAGTAGGTAGTACTCTTTTCCAGACACTAGGAAGTAAATTGTCAAAGAGTTACATAGGGTTTTAGCCGCATGATTCCCATTGACTTTAATGGGAGTTGCACGGAAAACACCCCATGCAAAGCTTAGAAAAGTAGGGCTTAGTTTTCCTTATGATCTCCACTATATTTTATACCCTCTAGCCCCGAACATTCTCTCTTCACATACCTCTCTGTTCTCCCCTTTCCCTGTCCTACCCCTAAATGGATATAAATCTAAGGTCATTTCATTTAGCTATCTGTGTACATAGCTACTCAACATACTCCACCCCTAACACCATATCCAAGTCTCGCAGTTAAACATCTCTTTCTCCAACCCCCAACTCCAAACCACCCAATGTCCAGTTTACATGGATAGCTAGAGAAAAATGTGTTTTTCATGTTTTTAAGGATTATAATATTAACAGTATTTTTTAAATTTGTACTGTGTTTCAAGTGATATCAAAATTGCCTAAATTAGATTCTTTCCTCCATCTTAAAAAGTGCCTATGTAGTATTACCACTTTCACTATTATTTACATTTAAAGTAGTTTTAGTATTTTCTGAAAGTTCCCTTAAAGCACAAATATATAAGCTACTGGGAAATACACGAGGCATTGTAAGGCAGTTATCATAGCCACTTAAGTAGCAGTTAGCTAAAGTGTTTCATAGCACAACTAGTGAACAACATAATAGATACCATGATGTTAGATACTGGCAGAATGGGTACAAGTTTCTATCATGTCTGGGGAATGAAGGACACTCTTGTCTCTGTTATAGAGACAGCAATACCACAATTGCCTTATGTCACTCTTATATAATACATTGCAACACACACACACACACACACACACACACACACACACACCCTATGGGATTGTTCTAATTCCCTAGCAAGTTTTGATTGTGGAGAGAGCCAAACTAGGCTAGCTTTGAGCTAGATTTTTATGAGTGTTTGGTTCTGTATAGAATGCACAAAAGGCCCAATCTTCGTGCCTACCACTTTTTTCATTACTGTGGCATTAATTACAAAGTAAGATGCCAAGTAATTGGCAAGAGGAACACTACTTGCTTATTTATCGGATACCTTTATCCTATGCCCCTGGCTTCTCTCCTTTACTGCACTTTTATAATAGATTACCAGAGTAGCAATGTAAAGAGTAAAGGGTCTTTCCTTTGCACATTTATAACCCAACTTACCTTGAATTCTTTGTCTTATTTCAAATCACACCAGTAAGAAACGGTTTGCACTTAGCCACATATTAATCAACACACAATATACACACATACAAGTCTAAAACAAAGCAGAGTATGTTCTGCTAAAAGCAACTGGTTTACTACCAAAAATCTTTCCAGTTCATTCTTACACCTATGGATTCATTATTTCTAGGAAACACTGTGGGAGTGTGCCATAAAATATCAGACAAACAGCGAACATCCTGAAATCTTCTCAACACAGAGTACCTCAAAAACATACAAGAACATACTTTTTCTCAATTTGTTGTCTTATTTGTCCCCAGTTATCATCAATTACTACTGTTCTGTCTCTGTGTTGATCATGACAAAAGATATGTTTTTCATAAAATAACACGTTTGGACATAACGAGAACGTCGGTTCCCATCTTTCCCGTTGCCGCATAGCACGTCTCGTGCTGTACAGGCGCAGTTGGCTGTCCAAGGACCCTGATGCCAAATTGCGGAGGATATTCTTGTCGCAGTGACAAATTGCTTGCTGGTGGGCTGTGCAGAGTGTTGTTCTGGCAGCATCAGAGTTGTCTACGTGTCTGTCACTTGGTTAGGCTGCTTCAATGCTAGGTGATTTCATCCCCACCCCCCCTCCCCTCTCCTTTTCCTTCAATGCGATTTTTCAGACTTACCTTCGCTTCCCAGTGAGTGGGGGCTTAACTTTCACTTGACAATGAGCCTATGGAAAAGCCTCCCAAGCTCTCCGTACAGGTATCTGTAGGGTGAGAGAAGGATTTTTTTCACTGTGCCATACTTGTTTTCCATACAAACCTACAGGCTGCCATTACAGCCACCCACATCCCTGTTGGCAACGCACTTATGCAGTGAGCGCCTTAATGAATCCAGACAAAACTGCACAGCATTCCTGACACACAAGAAAATCATGCATTTTAATGGTATTGCAGGGTAATTTATTTCTTCAGTCTGTAAAATGTTGATGGTCAATGTTATTTGATAACATTTCAGCAAAAAGATGATTTTGCTTTTGATTTGACGCTTATTTTTAAAACGAAAAAGATTTTTTTTTAAATTCCTTACATTAAGTATATTTCTTCAGCGAGGATCTGCTTTAAAAACAAAAAAGGGCAGAAATGTAAACGAGTAGACAATATTCAGTAAACAAATTAGCTTGTAAACATACTGCAGGCAATCCCAAGTGTCTGTTGACTACCTATGAAGGTATATAATTTAATGCCTCCAGATAATTTGTGGGTAAAGTCTAACCGGTTGACATTTTGAGATAAATAATAAATAATACTCCTATTTCATTACAGAGTTTATAATTAAGTATAAACGTAAAGGCATTTAAAAAAAACTATAACTACAGGAGATACAGTATTGTAAGATTGTTTTGTATAACTGAAAAGGATAATGTAATGATGTAGGAGGCCTTTTTTATTCTATGGAATGACAGATTTTTTTTTCCATGAAACATATTCTGCAGCAAGGGGCTATTATTTAAGACTCGAGGATGTATAAAAGAAGCTAATGGATTTTTCACAAAGGATAATATACAATGAAATAATTCTAAAAGGAAACGAAGGAGCTTTTAATCTTGTGTAAGAAAATGTTTGTTTTTGCTCTTCTCATATATAAATGTATTTGTTAGTTTTATTGTTAAAACTGTAGCCTTGAATCAAGTAGATGTAACGTTCTTCTAAATACTTTAATATGGAGATATTTGATAAGGTTTTTCCCCAAGAAATAGACATAAATGGAGATCTACCGAAGATCTCACATACATCAATTACAAGTAGTAATAATAAACCTGCAAGGAGGGGAATTTGGAGGAAGACTAAAATACATTTTAAGTTTCAACTCTCAGGACTAATAGAGGTAAAATTTTCAGTTTGAAGTGATATTTAAGTTAGCTTGTTTTTATCATGCCTCTTGATAGAACTTAAGCAGCCCTGTGCACTACATGGGTATTTCCAAACTAAACTTATCAAATTATCTTTCCCAGACACTTTTATGTTTTGTTTTATTCTCCAAAACCTGGCAGCACAAATGTTCTAGCCTTTATCACTTAGAAGCATCCAGTATGAGGCTATTGATCCTAAAATTGCTGGGGTTTTCTAAGAAGGCTCCTTGTTGGATCTGCACTGTTTTCACTGAAGTGGTTAAAGCTTTGTTTGTTTGTTTTGTTCTGAATGGCTCTTAATGGATTAAGCTTTAGGCTTTCACCAAAGCAGTAACTGATTGTAAAAGTAGCAAGGAATAAACTAACCACAGGGTGTATGTGTGTGTGCATGTGTGCATGCGTGTGCTGCCAGAGCACAGTAAATTATGATCTATAAATTCTGAAGCTAGTAAAAATGTATGTTAAACAAAATATTTCTTACTATATATCTTTGATAAGCCTATCCTGTGTAAATTGCTATGAATTACATTAGCCGATACCTACAATGGATTATCTCTATTTAATCAAGTAATTGAATTAAACTATATAATGACCCATAGCTCTTGAGAGAGATATTAATTACAACTGCAAGATCACATCTTACTATGAAATTAACATGCCATTGTGTTTTGATCCTAGAGCAGCTTTTCATAATTTTACCAATAATATTCAAGATGGTGATTCCAAGTTATATAAACCTTTAAAGCTATTACTAGAACTTTAAGTAATATATGCACTTGTCTTCATAATATTATGCTGTGGTTCTGGACTTGTATAATTAGGTTTCAGCTTGAGTGTGATATTAAGTAGAGGATTAATAACTTGATGAGTAAAGAAACACCCATATTTGGAGAAACAGATGGAAATGCATGAACTTATACGACTATTTTATACAGTGCCAGCTCCTCTCTAAGACAAGGACCTTATTCAAGGTCTCATTACCAATGCATGGTGATTCGAAGAGCTAAATACTCAACTCAAAAAATAAAATTACATTGTACAACTCTTTCAACGGGTGTGATAGACAACGCACTACAGATTATGTTCAAGTCACTCCTCCAGTTCTTCAGGAATGGCATATACTGCCACTCTTGAGTACCCCCTAGCCATTGCAAATAGAGGGTGATTCCATCTGGCAGAGTATGACTAACTGCTCTTGGATTTGCTGGGGAATATTTTTTTTCCAATGGGCAAATCATGAAAATCTAGAAGAAATGGACTAAAATAAAATGGCTTCTGCTTCAGTTTCAAATAACCCAAGATTCTTTAGTCAAAGTCTACCAAAATGACAGTCCTTTGGCAAATTTTCAACATGGCTGTTCCAGAGAGATGCAACACCGCATCTGGGCCTCTCTGAATATCATACTTGGAATATTGCATTTTGGAAGGCTACCATGTTAGAAAGAATGAAGTAATACCTTAGATATGGAATTAAAAACCCTCCATTCTACCTCTAGAATCTCTCAGATATGAATATTGTATTTCATACTTGCACATATAAGTGCAAATGAACAGTTTGTTTCACTTCTTACAACATTAGCTCACTTCACTACATCTCATATATAAAAGAACAGCAAAAAGTTCTCTTTCTCATAAATACCACGCACAAAAGATCTGAAATCTTGGAGGAAGTTTCTAATTTCCATCTCCTACTTGTAATAAATGCAATGAATTGAATTGAATTGAATTGCAAAGGGGGGCTATATTAAAGGAAATGCATAAGCTTCAAAATGAGAGTGCATTTATCGTATAGAGAGAACCATCGATTGTGCTATAATGCTGGTGTAGTCTTTGTAATTTTCAAAATCCCATTCAAAGTGCTGATATTCTGGTGACAGAGCTAACTGCCACTGTAACTCCAGAGCCTAGCATTAAGAGAAGGGATTCCAATGAGTGCAATAAAAAAGAAGGCAATTTTTCCCCTTGCATGTAATATTCTAAAATTAAGGTATGGAAAGTATTATAAAACCTCGATGAATACTGTTAGTGAACGACTAATTTGCTAATTAAGTGACACCCAAAAGCCAAATGTACTTAATATTTATATAGGAAAAGATGATGCATTTATAAAAAGCAAGGCTGCTGTGTCATAATCATTTCTTGAGGCATTGTACCAAAATAATAAGGGCAGGGGGTTATAAAGGAAAGGGGACCTCCCCCCCTTTCTTTCCTTTTTAAGAGCAGGGATACCTCTATTTGGCCTAATGCACATTTATTCCTAACACCCTGTCAAGAGCAAAACAAACAAGCTGGGTCTACAGAGGCTTTAGGGCCTCCTTTTGGTTGCACCCATGTTTCTTACCATATTTTCCAATATTCCTTCATTTCACTTTCTCCATTAGTGTTTTATCTTCCCTACTCACACTGTCATGGTCCACATTCTCCCGGCATTAACCCTCAAGTCCCCTAGTCTTCTCTTGTCATTCCTTTGTCATAGAGAGAAGAGGAGGGGCACTGAGGACTGACATGGC